>NC_056726.1:1292969417-1293214417 GCF_019279795.1 Protopterus annectens | reverse complement strand
CATAGCAAGGTATTCATTATATCAGAGTTTAACAGAAGATAATAATCTACACATACACAATTTTATTGTATATAATAAACTATGTAAGTACACCAATAAATAAATAAATAAATAAATAAATAAATAAATAAATTATATATATATATATATATATATATATATATATATATATATATTTTTTTTTTTTTTTTTATTTTTAATCAATTGAGGCAAGATGAGGTACACTGTGCTTTTCAAGGGTGAACACTTAATTAGGAAGTGTGATGAAGAGTATGAGTATCTAAAAGATAAGTCAGGAATCAGGTTACAGCGGAACTGAGGATAGTGCATGGACATAGACATTGAGAGGAGAGATATTGGTGAAGTGATTTTTTGAATGAGGGGGCACTATTATTGATCCAGAGATGAGTTGGAAGATCATTCCAGACTTTAATTACAGTTAAAGAGTAGAGGGATTGGCCTGCAGGGAGTTTTGGTCTTTTAACTTGGATAAGTGATTGATTTTCAGATCTTAGAGGTTGGTTTGATTGATAAAGAGTCAGAAGTGAAGCAAGGGCGGGGCATTTGGAGGATTTATAGATAGGTCTGTGTACTGTAGATAGTTTTATGTATGCGAGGTGTTGTGGAAGTTCTAGCCAGTTCAGTGATTGTAATGAGTTGCAGTGATGGGAAGAATGTATTGTCCTAGTCACAAACATAGTGATTTTGTTATAGCAGCTATCCCTTTTAGTTTTTAATGAGGATTGGATGTTTGTTAAAATGGGGGCACCACAGAGGAGACAAGGTAAGATAAAAGTTAGGGTCAGTGTTTTTCTAGTACAGTAGTTTAAAAAGTGTTTATGTTGGTAGAGGGTACCAAGTCTTTGGCGTGTTTGTTTTGATGTTGTTGTGGAGGTGTTGGTCGAAGGTTAAGTTGCTACGGTTACACTAAGTAACTTGGTATGGGAAACTACTTCTAAGGCAGTCTTGTTGGAGGATGAAATGATGAATTCTGATTTATTAATAGTGGTAGCTTTTTGGGTGTAAAGAGCAGGAGTTTGGTTTTATTTGGGTTGAAGGTGAGGTGATTATTTGTCATCCAGGTTTCATAATGGAGACAGCATTCTGGGTGATGGTCAGAAGTTCAGTTTCAGAGGTACGAGAGCAGATAATAGTAGAATCATCTGCGTACTGAACTACAGTGAGTGAGAGCAGAGTGAAAGTCATTAATGAAAATACTGAACAGAAGGGGTAATAAAATGGAACCTTGGGAACTCCGGTGGAAGTAATGAAAAAAGGTGAGAAAGAGTGTAACCATTTGGTGGATTGTCGTCTGTTTGTGAGGTAACTGGCAAACCAGCTAAGGATGGGAGTAAACAAGCCTAGGTGTGAGAGATGGGAAAGAAGGATAGAATGGGAGATAGCACTGAAAGCCTTAGAGAGGTCAAGAAAGAGCACAGAGACAAGTTTACCATCATTGCAATTATGGTTAACAGTGTCTGGGAAAGATAGGAGAACAGTTATAGTACTGTGGCCAGGACGGAAGCCATGCTGAGTGGGGGAAAGTAGTTGGTTTTGGGATAGATAATTCTCATGTTGAATTTGAATACATTTTCCATTATTTTAGAAATAGGGGATAGAATGGTTATGGAGAGGAAATTTGAGATTTCTGAATTATTAGCAGCTTTGTGTAAGGGTATGATGTAGGCTTTCTTCCAAATGGACGGTACATAGGATTCTTGGACAGATCTGTTTATGAGAATAATTATGGGGTAAGCTGATGGATTTGGCTGACATCTGTAGGTATTCTGGGGGTAAACTATCTGGGACAGTGCTACCAGGCTTGAGTTTTAGCAGGAGTTTAGTAATAGTGGAAGTGGGAATAGGGGAGAGAAAGAGAAAGTCTGGGAAGAAAGGTTTTCTGGGAAGTGGTGTGTTGCTATGGGGTTGCTGTTATGAGTAGTTTGAGAAAAGGTGGAAGCAAGTTTGGATATAGTGTCTATAAAGTAGGAATTGAAGAGGGTAGCTAATTCAGCAGGGTTTTTTTCAGGGTTTGGGTAAGGGTTGTTTTGGTGCCAGGGTTTAATAGAGTATTGGCTGAATTCCAGAAATGTTTTGGGTTATAGTTGCGGTCGTTTTGGAGATGGAGGTAGTATTTTTTTTGTCTTTAATAACTAGACACTTTACTTGATTGCGGAGCTGTTTGAATAGCTAGAGATCAATGGGGTTTTTGCTATTCTGTCATTTTTTCCATGCTCGGTCTCTATTATTCATAAGTTTTATGTTTCTCTAGAAAGCCAGATTGTGTAATTTGTTTTTATTTTCTTGTTCCGGGGGGGGGGGGGGGCATTCTATTGAGTATACAGAGGAACGCTGAGTTGAAAAATTCTACTGCTTCATCTAGAGGCAAATATTTTTGGGTGCTCCAATTAATTTAACTTAATGCATCATTGAAGCTTGTTGGGTTGAAATTAGCTAGCATTCTGGAGGGTTTGTATTGGTGGTCGTGCAAGGTTGAGGAAGTGACGTGTTATATAGGCGGGTAGGTGGTTACTGATATTGCAGGGTAGAGTTCCTGCTGATGTAATTTTGTTGGGGTCAGATACTAATATCCAGTCAAGTGTGGTTACATTGTTATTATTGTTGCTAGGCCTGGTTATACTAGTAATGAGCTGAGTGAAGTTATAGAGGTTAATGGCAACATTTGGAGAAGGAGTTGTATGATCTAGCCAGTTTATGTTGACATCCCCTAGAATTATAGTTTCATTGTGGAAATTGTTTGAGGTCCAGGCTAATATTTATTCTAGTATAGGAACATTGTTGCCAGGTGTGATGTAAATGGCTATCAAGCACAGAATTTTGAAATCATTCATTTTTAGCTGTGCTATGATGAGTCCAGCTACTGAGAATTGGGGAATGGAATTTGGTTAAGGGATGATGATGAAAGAGATAGGGTATCGAAGAGCAACTCCTCCCCCTTTCTTGTGGGATCTGTCTGACCTTAAACAGGAGAAACCTGGAGGCAGGAACTCTGTGTATTTATGGCTTTAGCCATGTCTCAGTTACAGCAATTATGTTAGGTCTGGAATGAGCTATCCATGCATAGAATTCTGGGATTTTGTTTCTGATACTTTGTGTATTTATGGTAGTGAATTTTAGGGATTTATGAACTTTGGGAGGGAGAAGGCAGATGGAGTAGGTCCTGGGTTGGAGGTGGATGTCTCCACATTGGGGAAGCGTGGTGGTACTATTTAAATGGTGTTTTTGTAGCAGTTTATGCTTAGAGTGAATTTGTTTAATGAGGAGTGTAGTTTGCAGAGTTTGCTGCACCTGTGCTAGGATTATATTTTTGAGGAATAATAATGTGTTAGTGGAGTAAAGACTAGGAGATATTGTGGAGTAAGTTATATTTGGGAAGTTGGATAGATGTACTAGAGGTAGTTTTTGGTTGTGTGTGAGTGGGATGGAGTGGAGTAAGGTGTAGAAGTAGTATGAGAGATAGTGAAAGAGGAAGAAGTAGTATATTGAAATTTATTAGTGACATTAGTAAATGTATGATGAATACAGAAGTACCAGAAGAGGCTGTGGAGAAGGGAAAGGGTTTCCAGTTGTAGAAAGTGGGACTGATTAGTAAAGGCTTATTGCACTACAGTCAATAGGGGTGTTTGTTGAGTAAAGTAGGTGGGATGGGTTTACAGAGTGAGGCTTGTGTTGATTGCTTACTTGAGTATGGGTGGAGTGTGGTTAATTTTAAATGTAATTAATGTGGGGGTGTGTGTGAATGGGGGTAGGGTAGGAGAATGGAGCAGGATTGCCCGGTCGACTTGCAAAGCAAGGAACAAGAAAATCAGTAAGTTAGGTTGGAGTTGAGATAATAGCTCAGAGTGGCAGAAAAAGAGAGAAAGGGGAGGTAGTATTACTTTGTGTTACAGGTATAAGTTGGTAAGAAACACTTATTTTATGGACGATAGCAGGAAGAAGGCAGAGGGGCTGATAGATTAGGTTTAGATGCAGAGAGAAAGGCTAATTAAAGACAGGGATGTCATGTATGGAGGAGAATGCATCTTTGAGTAGGGGAATGGATGGATAGAACAGCTAGAAATGGGAGGGTAATATTGTAAGGGATGGTACTTGACCTTGTGGACTAAGGCTGTTAGAGGGAATGGAAAGTCTTGGAATTAGAGTCAGGGGAAATAGAGCAATATAGACTGGTTTGCTTGGGAGACAGGAAGGGTGATGTATGACAGGGTTACCAGATTGAGAGACGAGATACAAGTGGTAAGCTAAGTTAAAAACTAGTGCACATACATCCACTGTTGGAGGACAGGCTGCAGGCACAGGGTCCAATCTTCAACCAAAGGCTATGGTCTCAGGACTAGGTTCTGCTTGGGGTTCACATTATTCAAAGTAATCACCAGTGTGAGGATAGAGCAAAAAGTATGGGAGTGTCACCTATTATGGCTAGAAAAGAGTGCATGTTAACAGAGATGAAGGGAAACAAAGTTATGCATAAGTATTGTCACTATCAATAGCAATTAGTATGATATTAGGTTAACAAAATGCTGGTAAAGGGTCAGAGCAGATGCTTAGAAAAGACTAAAGGAAGTATCTGAATCGTAATGCATGCACATCAACAAGTGGCACCCAAATTTATAAAAAGACAACAAGTAGAAATATTTGCAAAGCAATATCTAATTGTGGACAATATCACATCACATTTACTTGATAGAAACTTCCCTTTGCTTTTAATATTTGTTAAACAAGGCAGTGAGGAGTGCAGACACTACACCAGGTGACATTGGCTTGCCAACTGAGTTCAGAAATGTTTGAAAGTATTGGGAAAGGTATAGGGCAAGTGTACTAGCTATATGTAATTGCATGCGAGTTCTTTCGAGAAGAAAATTTGAGTATCTCACATGCAAAAGCTGTTGAATGCTGCCAGATTCAAACCATCAGCACCATCACAAGTGTTACTGTCCCAGGCTCAGTAAGCCACGCCAGCCACCAGACAGAGAGGTTTCATTCCTTACACTATGAACAAGATAGAGGAATTGTTGGGTCTGCTGGTATATCATTGCAGACTTACTGTTACAGCAGTTTTATGGGAATACTGTTGTGTTTGAGTTGGGGGATGACCAGCCTATGCTCTGCTGGCATAGACAGTCATGTGACTGTCCTGTGAACCCACTGCTTGGCATCTACCTGGAATACTGTTGTGGAGTTTCCAGCCATATTATGGGGCACTTACTAGTGAACAAAGTACCTGTTGGCCCCAAATGACTGTTAGATCTGTAGAAGTAGCCCAGGAGCCCACTATAGATCTCTGCAAGTAGCCCTGTAGCACACTATATATATCAACCAGGAAAAAAAATTTCACCAACCAGAAGAGCAAAAATTAGCAGAAAAGAATGAGAACAACAGGTGCAAAATCCAGTAAAATACCATTTATTGGTAAGCGCTTTCGTCAGGTTTAAAATAACCTAACTTCTTCAGACACCATTTTACAAACATGCCCAGCCATTTATACCAGTGTCATAACTACCAGCAGCAAATGACATCAAGTAAACCCCCCCACATGATTCATTTAAAAATTCAGGAAGCTACAAGTTTAAAAAAAATACATGTTCCTTAAAGAGACATTCACAGGACTATTAATGTTGCATTACATCCATCTACCATTTGAATTTATATATTACACCACATTTCTAGTGATAAAGAATATAATTCTGTCTATCATAGGCTTTTAATTTAAGAAGACTAGAAACGGACACCATGTCATTTAAACCTGGTGGACAACTAGCATTCAGATAAATCTACCACCATACCTCTTTCTCTTCTAAATATAGGTTTCATGGTCCCCCACTAACTTCACTTTGTATCTGTTGTAACACAGCAAATGTAAAAGTCTGTTGGGGAAATACCTTTAAGTGTTTATATAAGGCATTGGTTTCCTTATCTTGTGCTAGTTTATAAAAACGCTCATAAATTCTTTGTGACAGTTTACGTTGTGCTTTGCCCACATAGTATCCATTGCATTGTGTGCATAGGGTAATATAAACCACTGCCCGAGAATAGCAGATATATTTTCCCTTTATTTTTATGATTTTGTCCACTACCTAAATGCTGAACCTAATAAAAATATGTTGGCATTGATGGCACATACCACATGATGCCATATGACAGGTCAGTGTCCTGGTATCAATACATTTCCTTCCCAAAATATTTTTTATATTACTACTCCTTCAATATACTACCTTAGGAGTTGGTCCAAAGGTGTCCAGCATATATAAGTCCCCTTTTATAATACTCCAATTTTTGTTTAAAATATCAGTTACCATATAGCTGTCTTCACAGAATGTCATAATAAAAGGACAAAAGGAAGTATCATTAGTAAATGTTAAATTCCTTTCTTTGCCATGACTAGATTCATATATTGCTACACTACTACTGGTCATAAACTCATGTGATGGTTCTACCTGTGTGCCAGGCTGAATGGGGGGGGGTGATATTGAACTTGACCCTTGTATTAAAGGTACATAAAATCCAGTATTTCGCTTCCTTATAACTTCACCCATTACACTACAAATTAAGGGTAATGGATACCCCTTATCCAAAAACACCTGCCCCATTACATCACATTCACTCAAAAAAATCATTCAATTCAGAAACCATTCAAGCTGCTCTTACAAGTTGCCCCTTAATGATTCCATGTTTAACATGTGGTGGATGATGACTAGTGTAGTGTAAATAACAATTAGAAAATGTGGGCTTTCTATACGTTTTAGGTTTAATTCCCCCACCTTCTGTCTTGGATAATTCAACATCCAAATACACTATACAATTTGTACCCACTGTGTAAGTGAATTTCAAAAAGTCAGTCGTCTGATTGATATATTTTATGAAGTGACTTATTTCCTCTGGGGGTCCCTTCCAGCAAATGAACAAATCGCCCAAACGACGGGCATACATAGAGATATAGGTATGAAATCCGCTAGTAAAAAGAAAACATCTTTCCCACCAGGCCATAATGATATTGGCATACAGTGGACCACAGGCAAAGCCCATGGCCACTCCTTGGTTATGCTGGAAATAGTGCCTTTCAAACTGAATGAAGTTCTATCTTAACACTATATGCATCAGCTGGCAATAGGTGTTAATAACATTTTGACTGAGTTCCATCACTTCATGTAAAAATTCACTAAACCATTCCATACCAATTTGATGGGGAAGGTAACTGAACAAATCTTTCACATCTATAGTAATGAAAAGTTCATCATATATAGGTTTTAAACTGTTACACATTGACAAAGAGTGCCATGAATCCTTACAAATGTAAGGAATCTTAGAAACAATTTTTTTAACTTGTTATCAAGGAATTTAGCTATATAGCTAGTTTTAGATCAACCAGAATCAACAACTGGGTGTAGGGTGGATTATTAAGATCCTTATGGATCTTCAGTATACCAAAAATTACTGGGAGCTTAGAAACTACAACAGTCATATTATTATATTCAGTGACTATTATTTGGTCTTGTGTCAACATGTCCAACAAATCATAATTAATTTTCCTATAAGCCACATTTACTTCATTTAAAGAAGCTTCACTATAAGTCTCACTATACAAAACTTGAAACATTCTCTGTACATAATCATACTGTTTCATAACTAGTATCCCACCCCTCTTGTCAGGCTGCATGTATCTTATATCATGGTTGGTACACGATTACTGCAAAATATTGCTTTCCTCAGTTGTTAAATTACTAATAGTGTTGTTATACTTCAAAAAATGTCTGAAGTTGACCTCACAGGCACCTTCAAACACTTTTAACAAATCATGTAGTTCCGGGTTGTATACACTAGGTATTCTCAAGGCAGGTTCACCATCACTGCACAGTTATTTTCTAAACATATACTTCAAATTTATAATATGAACATATAATTTTAAATTGCATATGAGTCTAACAATATCACTACACTTGCTAGGTACAAAATTGTTACCGCTACTAAAAAAATCAGTATGAGCACATGAAAAGGAAACACTGCTATAATTATATATCTTAAAGTCCCGCACAGAATTAAAAACAACTTTATATGGGCAAGAAATAATGCTGATTTCCATTATTTCACACTCCGTCACCTTTGGTTTCTCATGTTGTTCTGGCCATTTCTCTGCCCATTCCATCCTCTCCTGTTCCGCTATGCGTAGGAACTCTGATACTGTTGCCTCTGAGTCTGTATTCTCTCAGACCGTCTGACAACTGGTGGGTCTAAAGGGACAGAGGTCTGACCATTGTTGATTTGCCCATCCTCCATGCCATCACAATTATTACTAGTACCATGAGAATATGAAGTCTGGTCAACTGGAGGGGGAGGGTAGGCTGTACCTGAGGCATATGCCTGCCTTTCCCTGTCTAATTTTTTGCTCTTCCTATTCATTATTTGAACACATAAAGCATCAATATCTTTAAAATTTTTCTCATATTGTATTTTATAACCAGCACACAAATTAAAGTGATTTATTTCCATGTCCAATTCTTTTATTTCACTGTGTAATTTATCTAAAGTTACACAGTTATGCTTAACCAACAATTGCACTAATTCACAGCCTTGTCAGTCAAACATAGCCAACAATTCTTGGTATAAAAGAGAGTGTTGCACCAACCCAGTTGGAAATCTTCAAATCTGAAGACCTTTAGGTACAAGTTTAGATTTCAAACATTCACAAAAGTAAATATTTTCTTTTGCAGTCTATGGTATTGAGTTAACTTGTATCTAAAGTCATTTAATTTCTTCTCAATAGATGGTATATTACCTCCAATGGAACCAGCATTTGGTACATCCCTCTGTAACCATGACTCCAAGGAAAATGGTGGTTGTCGACCTGCATTGCTAGTATTAACCATGGCAGAAACTTCATGGGAAGGTTGTGCTGGAGGAATAATTCCACTGTCAATGTTAATATCCACATTTCTCAGCATCCGGTGGGTGGTATTAAAATCAGGCAATTCCATTCTCTCGACATCCAGAGGCTTAGTAACCAACTGATGAACAAGAACAGTTAAATTGTTAACTGCTTCACGAAGCCGTAAAATTTCAGCTTGTGATACACCTGAAATGCTCTCTGCCATACTGCAGAAACACCAACCAGGAAAAACAAAATTTTTCCAAACAGAAGAGCAAAAATTAGCCGCAAAGGATGAGAACTACAGGTGCAAAATCCAGTAAAATACCATTTGTTGGTAAGCACTTTTGTCAGGTTTAAAATCACCAAACTTCTTCAGACACCATTTTACAAACATGCCCAGCTATTTATAATAGTGTCATAACTACCAGCAGCCAATAACATCAAGTAAACAGCCCCACATGATTAATTTAAAAATGCAGGCACCTACAAGTTAAAAAAATACACATTCCTTAAAGAGACATTCACAGCACTATTAATGTCGCATTACATCCGTCTGTCATTTGAATTTATAGATTACAGCACATTTCTTGTAATAAAGAATGTAATTCTATCTATCATAGGCTTTTAATTTAAGCAGACTAGAAACAGACACCATGTCATTTAATCCTGGTGGACAAGTAGCATTCAGATAAATCTGCCACCATACTTCTTTCTCTTCTAAATATAGCTTTCATGGTCCCTCACAAGCTTCACTTTGTATCTGCTGTAATACAGCAAATTTAAAAGTGTGTTGGGGAAATACCTTTAAGTGTCTGTATAAGGCACTGATTTCCTTACGTTGTGCTATTTCATAAAAATGCTCTTAAATTCTTTGTGACAATTTACATTGTGTTTTGCCCACATAGTATCCATTGCATTGTGTGCATAGGGTAATATAAACCACTGCCTGAGAATAGCAGCTATATTTTCCCTTTATTTTTATGATCTTGTCCACTACCTTAATGCTGGACCCAATAAAAACATGTTGGCATTGATGGCACATACCACATGGTGCCACCTGACAGATCAGTGTTCTGGTATCAATACATTTCCTTTCCAAAATATTTTTTTATATTACAACTCCTTCAATATACTACCTTAGGGGTTGGGCACAAGGTGTCAAGCATATCTAAGTCCCCTTTTATAATACTCCAAATTTTATTTAAAATATCAGTTACCATATAGCTGTCTTCACAGAATGTAGTAACAAAAGGACAAAAGGAAGTATCATTAGTAAAAGTTAAACTCCTTTCCTTGCCATGACTAGATTCATATATTGCTAGACTACTACTGGTCATAAACTCATGTGATGATTCTACCTGTGTACCAGGTTGAATGGGGGGGGGGTGAGATTAAACTTGACCTTTGTACTAGAGGAACATAAAATCCAGTATTTCACTTCCTTATAACTTCATCCCTTATACTCTGAATCAAGGATAAGGGATATCCCCTATCCAAAAACATCTGCCCCATTACATCACATTCACTCAAAAAATCATTAAATTTGGAAACCATTCGGGCTGCTGTTACAAGTTGCCGCTTAATGATTCCATGTTTAACATGTGGTGGATGACAACTTGTGTAGTGTAAATAACAATTAGAAAATGTGGGCTTTCTATATATTTTTATTTAATTCCCCCACCTTCTGTCTTGGACAATTCAACATCCAAATACACTATACAACGTGTACCCACTGTGTAAGTGAATTTCAAAAAGTCAGTCATCTGATTGATATATTTTATGAATTAACTTATTTCCTCTGGGGGTCCCTTCCAGCAAATGAACAGATCATCCAAAAAACAGGCATACATAGAGATATAGGTATGAAATCTGCTAGTAAAAAGAAAACATCTTTCCCACCAGGCCATAATGATACTGGCATACAGTGGACCACAGGCAGAGCCCATGGCCACTCCCTGGTTCTGCTGCAAATAGTGCCCTTCAAACTGAATGAAGTTATATCTTAACACTATATGCATCAGCTGGCAATAGGAGTTAATAACATCTTGATTGAATTCCATCACATGTAAAAATTAACCAAACCATCCCATACCAATTTGATGGGGTAGGCAATTGAACAAATCTTTCACATCTATAGTAATGAAAATTTCATCATACATAGGTTTTAAACTGTTTAAATGAAAACACTTACCAATAATCAGTATTTTACTGGATTTTGCACCTGTGGTTCTCATCCTTTGCTGCTAGTTTTTACACACTATATATAGCCCACTAGTTTCCCTTGCATACATGTGGCATACATATGCTATAATATTGTAGCATTCCTTATAAGTGGTGTACAGGAGAGTGACTTACCTTGCGAATGTAGCAGTTGACAGACCTGTAGTTCAGGGCTGACTCTGCCTGATGCACGCAGTCCACAGCCAATACATGATGAAGTACAAGTTGGTGGGCTGGCTGGCATCATTTTTACTAATATGTATGCGTCAGAGTAAGGTGTCAGTCCCTAGGGTTCTAGGTTGTCAGTGCATGTGTTATGTGTTGTCTCTTGGCCAAGGCTGGGGCATATTGGGCATGCCTATGTCTGCCTACAAGGACAGCAATGGGGGTTCCTCCTCTGAGTCCCCCTGTGGGTGCGGCTGTGCTGACCTGGGCACTGGTTGGGGGGCTGTGTATCCCTTCCCTTTACTGATCCTGCTGTAGCTGTTTCCACAGGATCATACTGTGTAGCATAGCACATACTGTGAACATCTGTGCACATGTGGCTGGAGAGTAGTGCAAGGCTCCATCAGATATAGCGAGGCACCGGAACTGTGACTTCAATACCTCAAACATATGCTCTATGATGTTCATGGTTTGTGTATTTGCCTCATTATGGCATTCTTTGGTGGATGAGTTTGCATTTCTGATGGGTGTCATCATCCAAGGTTCCAGTGCGTAGTCAGCATCCCCAAGTAAATGGCCATGTGGGATGTCCTCCCTAGCAAACATCTGGTACAACTGCGATGCATGCCAGATATGGGAGTTGTGATAGCTGCCATGGCTGCCAGCACACACATTCATGATAATGCCCTGGGCATTGCACAAGACCTGGCAGTTGATGGAGTGGTATATCTTGCAGTTAATGTAGATTTTACCCTCTTCACCGGGTGGTGCCTTGATGTGTACATGAGTGCAATCTATGGCACCCAGTACCTCAGGGTAGTGTTCTACACAGTAGAAGAGTCACATCCTGCTGGCCTTCTCCTCAGGGGTGTGGGGAAAATAAATATGCTCACTGGCATGTGGTAACATGGCATCCAGGAACTGGTGGGGTACCCTGAAAGCAGATGCCCGTGCAACCACCATCATATCCCCAGTTGGTCTTTGGAAAGTACTTGTAGGTAGTATCCTAAGGGCTACACATACCTTTGTTTCCACTGGGATGGGTCATCCTCTGTTGGCTCTGGGTCTGAGTTGAGGGCGGCAGAACTCAGTGAGTTCTTGTAGTATGTCTTTGCCCACCCTGTAGCACTCTACAATCTCCAGCTCATATAGCTCCTGGGCTCCTGGGTTACCCCGGGCCTGAACACTCTTCTCTTTCTCAGTCTAGGCCTATGGTCAGCATCAGCAGCAGCTGAAATGACCTCAGCATCTAGCACATACATATGTAGCAGACCTGCAGCAACCCCTTGCATTTTCTAGGTTAAAATTCCCAGATCTGTACTCCAATGGTGCAGAGTATGGGGGAAAATCAGATTGTAGGGTGTATGCATACTTTATAGTGCTCTGCTGTAGGTGTAGCCTGTGTGATTGCTTACCTATGATGCATTCCACCTGCCTAGTACACCATTAAGGGGTTTAATGGCCCTAGTTTAAGTGAAACAGGGCTCATCAGTAATTAATATATCATTGGCTTTCTCAGCCAATTTTTATTTGTTGAGAGCCTTCCTTGCTGAGCACTGCATCATGCCATGCAAACCCACTCCGCACAAATAAACAAGGCTTAGCAGTGAGCAGACACGCCCCCATGGAAGGTCATGCTCAGCACATCTGCAAGCCACACAAACATGCTCAAATATGCTCAAACCCGCTCTAACACATGCCCAGAATTTAAACAAAGCTTAGCAGTCATTGGACACCCCCCCCCCCGCTGAGCAGAGCAGCATGCCACACAAACAGGTGCTGCTGAGTTCCATTGAACTCAAAAGTTTGTGGATACTTTAGGTAAAGATACTTTGAAAATTTATGGGATTATTAAACATATTAAAACTAACATATTATCTATACAAGATTTATTTCAATCTTTGGATCTGGGTCAGTATATGATGGTTTTTCAACCATTTCATAGCAATCCTAATTTAAAATTGAACAATCAATGAATTGATCTTAAACAGTTTCCACTAATAGTTAATTTAACTTTGATTGATATATATAAATATCCGGACCGCTCGGCCAATCGAATAAGACAAGAATTTAACTTACCCAACGATTATCTTGTTATTTTGAGACAAATTAGAGAACTTGCTATGAGCTACTTTTTAAATTTTAAATCTGAAGATGAAAATGTTAATAGATGTTTTGAGTTGTGGCAAGCCCTCCAACAGGATATTAAATATATAACAACAACAAATAAATTAATTAAAGACTTTAAATTTCATGATAAAATTTTGTTATCCAACTATTGGGAAGAGAAAATTTTAGTGACAGACAAAAGTAATATGTTAAAAGCAATTGACCTGACTATCAAATCTACTTCTCTTCAAAAATTGATGTATACCCAGTTGATGATATGGAATAATGCATATTATACATGCCTTACCCAGCATAAATTTAATGCTAAAAACTCTCCAACTTGTCCATACTGTAAAAATCAACCGGCTGATCTTCTTCATATGTTCTGGAGCTGTAAATGCATATATAAGCTTTGGAATTCCTTTAAGATTCAACTTCAGAAGATGGGTTACCAAAGTACAACGTTGTCATGGAAATTTACAATTTTACATATTCCTCCGAAAGAACTCCTTAGATCACAAAGTACCATATATATTAATATTTTTCTGTTAATGAAGCTTTATATAGCCACTAATTGGTTAGACCCATCTAAAACATCTTGGGAAAACTTTAGAGTTTTGGCAACAAGGCATATATTAGCTCATAAACTACTCTTAAGTCCGAATAATAAAAACATTAATAACCCAAAAATTTGGGAACAAATATTTAATATTATATTAGCATAATACTTTTCACTTGAAGGTATTCACATTTATATACTTGCTTGGAGAGAATTTTGTATTTAAACTGTATATTATTGGAAATGTTATTAACTACTTTTTGTTTTGTCTCTATTCTTAATGTTTTACATGGAAGCATTCTTGTAAATATTGTATATTTGTTTGGTGTGATAGTTAGTGATATTAGTTAGTAGTCCTTTATTTTATATTTTTTCTTTTAAAATTTTGTGTTTGTTTTTACTTGTGTATGAAAATAATATAACAATAAAGATTTATTATGGAAAAAAAAAGTTTGTGGATACACTCCCTTTTGATGTCAGCTACTTCTTCTATGAACACCAACATGGTTCTGTCCCAACACGGATGGGATCTGCAGACACAGATACCCATTTGTGGTATTCAGCAACCCCAGCTCATTCACATACAGATCCATGTGGAGTGCCTGGAAACTACACAGTTTTAGGACCTGCCTTATTAGCAACCACAGCAGTCTTACATTGTACATACTCCACACAGGGTCCTATAATGCATTAATGTTACATACTCACAAATTACAGTTTTGACAATTTGTCCTATAATGCATTAATGTTACATACTCGCAAATTATAGTTTTGACAATTTAAAACATTTTTTTTTCCATAATGGCATGTTTGCATACTGCTGCTCACTATGCAAATATAACCATGGTATTAAAAAAAATAAAATGATCTTACATTATTTTCCGTACAGTTTGGACACACAGTGGTCCGTTTTGCAGATATCTGTGTCCTCTATACTATTTCTGCCACTGTAAATACACTTTTACATCCTGTACATGGAATTTTCCGTGTACATTACGGACACCAACACGGATTCTGCACAACTGCCTATCTGCTTGCTGGATCAATCACCTGCCTCAGTTGCATGCTTTCACCTGCTTATGAGGTGATTTGCATGTCACGGACACTTCTGTGTTTGCATGCTCATGCACGCCCCTCAGCTCCTTTTACTGGCTCACACATCTGCTTACTTTCATGTAAGCTGTGCGCCACTATGCCTACACAGAACAAAAGTCTGTGTAGGATTTATTAAATTCCCCCCATGTTTATCTTAAATTTTCAGCCTCTCATCAGCTGCATGCCATCTAAAATTAGGATACTGCCTCAAAACAGAATGCCCTTACCCCACCAGCTGGCCATAGGCTCTGTTTATTATATCTGAGAAATAATTTTATGGGACCTGAACTTTATCATTGAATGACTTCCCAAAATAGTTCTTAGAATGTTTGAGTTTTAAAAATGGCATCACATAGGTATCTATAGCACCACAGCATATTAATGCATGAATATGTTTATAGGAACATTTTAAACATCCAGAGTAATGCATTGGAAAAACAAAAGTTTCAATGGAATTGTGTCTTCTTCTTTCAGCTTTTCCTGGTTAGGGGTCACCACAGCGGATCACCTGTCTGCTCATGATTGGCAGTGGAGTTTTACAGTGTTGAGTTGCCAGCCCAGCTCCCAACCTTCCACAGAAGGCACACACATTCATGCACTTACACCTAGGGCCAATTTAGAATGTCCAATCCACCTACAGCATGTCTTTGGGATGTGGGAGGAAACCAGAGCACCTGGAGGAAACCCACACGACCACAGGGAGGACATGCAGACTCCGCACAGAAGGCACCCCAGCTGAGAATCAAACCAGAGAACCTCTTGCTGGGAGGCGGCAATGCTAACCACTGCACCACCATGGCCGCCCATTGTGTCTGCCTCCAAAATATTACTGTTATAATGTTTGCATTATGGTTAAGATACTGTATTATCTTGAAGATTTCAACCATATTCCATTTATTTTTCTTACACCAGAAGACACTCAGGGAGACATTATGTGACCTTGTATTGCAACAGAAATATTACTTTTATTATGTTTACTATCATGCTTCTTTGCCTACACCATTCTGAATACTGTGCTTCAGGTTCCTCATTGATATTCTCACTCACCCAGTGACTTGTAGGGCTGCTGGTATAGAGAGCCAGACATTTTTATAAATTTGTTTGATTTTTGGGAATCATGGCAGTCTTCTTCACCGGATGCACATTCTGTTTCAGTTCTAAGTGGAATTATTGACTCTCTCAGCTGTTTTTCCTACTTTCTCTGGATTACATGGTCCTGCCTGTCTACTGTACATCGTATTTAATAATATTTTTCCTTCTTATTATCCTTTTCCACGAAATAGAAGCACGGCTTCATTTTACACAACAGGTATGTTTCAGTGTTTCAAAGTACTGCACAGCTAAGGATCTACTTCCCAGGAAAGCAGCCCAGTATATCTTATCACCAAAGAGTGTATCCGTTTCAGATTTAAAGGATTTCAGAGATGCTGCCATCTTTTTGTCAATAGCTAATTACTTCTATCTAATAACTACTCACATCTTAAGGGTTCTGCTCCCCATTTTAGTATTTAGTGTTGCAATACTTTCTAACAAACTATAATTCTATATGTTCCCTTTCCACTGTTGTTCAACTTGACATTTGTGAATCCAAATCATACCTCTCAACTGTACAGATTTTTGCAGAATGCCCTGATTTTTGCCTTATATTTTTGGCCCATTTTTCATAAAATTCTGGCTTTCTGGCAAATTAGTGGCAAATCATTAAAGATTGAAGTTAGAAAATAATGACAGACATTTGAGTTTTAGACTTCATACCCTTCAGAAAATTCATGCTAATGCAAAACCTGTTATTCTGTCAACTAAGTCTGTAAGAGCAATATTTCAAAACTTTCCCTATTTGTACCATTTTTTTTATGGCTTTGCCCAGATTTCTTACACTAAGAGGCTGAGGGGTATGATCCAAATCAAGTCACGATTGTACAGGCTATAACATACAGAAAATAATTTTAGATTTTTTTTTACCTGTCCTCATAATGTGAAGCTACAACTAAGTTAATCTTTTTCATATACCCTTTTCGGGTTCAGGCGCCTAGGCAGCGAGACATGTTCCTGTAGTACATTTGACTGGGGACACATGGCTGAAGTGACATCCAGCTGCAGAGAAATATGGCTGTTTGCAAATTCCATGTGGGTGAAGAGAAGCACACACTGCCATGCCCACAGCTTTAATAACCAAATGAATGGTGGCAGAAGAACTAATGAGTGTTGTGCTCAGTGTACAGTACATACTTCTGACTACAACATGTAGAAGTGTGCTACAGCATGGAGGAAATCCTGCAGGATACTGTAGTCACATTTATATTCCTGTATGTGTTTTAGTTAATGTTCCCTAGACACTGTGAAGGGGGCAGTGGTCCACACACTCCTATTATAAAGGCACTGCCCATTGTGCACTGCATTTTTACTGCCACTGACATGCCCTCTGGCCAGCCTGTTGCTGATGCCTGCCATATTGTCTGCTGTCTCATGTTCCCTTGGGGAACATGGATATTGTTTTCCCCCTGTGCATTTGGTTACTGAAGTTGTGGACATGGCAGTGTATGCTAATTTGCTCTGCAGCTGAATGTCACTTCAGCCATGTGTCCCCAATCAAATGTACCACAGGGAAATGTCTCGCTGCCTAGGTGCCTGAACCCACCCTTTTCACATATCTCTTCTAAACACACTCAAACATAGTTGTATCCTGAACTGTATATGTACAAATTTCTGCTCCATATTCTAGTATCAGTTTCACAATACTCATATAATGGTATCGATACCATAGTACTCCTTAACTAAATGATTTATAAAATTGTATTAATAACACCAAACCCTTTTCTGGCATGTTTTTTAAACTCCATTTCCTAGACATATTCTTCACTATGCTTTCCTACATGCAAAAAAATGATACTTCTTTTTTTAAAAGTCATTTGACTTTGACGGGACTAGCAACTAATCTAATTACCCCTGGAAGTGAGCCTGATCTGTTATACAGAACTGTGCACTTGCCAGTTTGCGATCATCTGCAAATATTTGTACCCAACAGGTGGTGTCAAGTGGGAAGACAAACATAAAAATGTAGAGCAGGTATGGACTCAAGACTGAACCCTGCACTACACCCCTAAATATGTTGTATTTGTACAAAGTAGCATTTTCAGTCTTAACTATTGACCACCTTCCACTTACCCAGTTAAAACCCATTTTATTACATAACTGTTAATACGCCATGGCTTAATACAACTAATGATAGTATTGTGTGAGACTTGAGTCAAAGGTCTTTGACAGGCTCATTTGTATATCAGAGCAAGTCCTAACCTTGACCAGTTCCAGTTATTTAGCCTTTCTTTACTTTATTTCTATCACTTAAATGATTACCTCTGTTTTATTTCATTGGCTCACTTATATAGTCAACGTAGAGGTTGTATAAATTGTAATTCTCTAAAATGGAGTATATATATTTTCTCAAAACACAAAATTCCCATTCAGAATCTGCCATGAGAGAGAGAGAAACAGAGACAGAGAGAGAGAGAGAGAGAGAGAGAGGAAAATGTTGCAGTAACAAGTATTTTTTATAATGATAAAAATAAATGTGTTGATTTAATTCATAAAATTTCTCTAAAATACACAGAAGCATGAAATATTGGTACTCTTCCGTTAATGGGGCAACAGCTTCTTTGGCCTCGTTAACGGTTTTGTCATAAGGAAACTTGTCATTCGTTCTCGATATTAGCATAAATATGCAGTTTCAAAAACATCAAAATAAGTGAAATTTCCCTCTTCTGAAAGGGAATTATGAATCAAACTGCTGAAATTCATCGTGCCGCTTTTTTTTGTGTGTGTATTTTAATATGTGTGAAGGAGTGCATTGTAAGAAGATGAGTCCACCATCAAGGAATTCAATTGATACTTTAAAAGCGGTGAGTTGTGTTTAAATCTATTTCTATGATCGGAGTCTGCTTCGATTTCCTCTCTGTAGCAATGTATAACCAAACAAGCAGACATTGTCCAGTGACTTCAAGGAGAAATCCTTAAAATAACGAATTCCGTTTTGTTTTGCTTCACGTGTATCGATTTTAAACCAGACCAGGCACTTTCATGGTTGTATAAGTATTCACTGCAGCCTCTTCTCAGTTGTCTCATTAGCGAATAGTGACAAGACTACTCACATTTACTATTTTTCAAAACAATGTTGTAAAGACACATATGCAAATACGACTAGCTTCATCAGTTGCAGGATGAGGAAAACAGTAAAATGAGACCAAAAAAGCTGTTGTCCTGTTAACGAAGTAGCACATCTGAAAATGTGTCTGTTCCTAATGAGATAAATGAGAAGAAGCTGTAGTGAATACTTATGCAACCACGAAAGTGGCTGGTCTGTTTTACAATCCATATTCGGCCTCACACGTCAAGCTAATACAACCAGCTTGATCAGTTGCATGATGATGGAAACCTTACAACTTGGCCAGAAAAGCTGTTGCCCTGTTAACGGAAAAGTACCGAAATATTATACCTCACACGTGTAATTTAATTTTCCAGTTGCATTATACTAAGTATCTGGTAGAGTTAACTCCCCTACCAGTCCTTGTCAGCTGTAACCCCTTATGGCTGTTAATGGTGCAGACATTATCTGACTTTGTGGTTTGCAATGAGACTACAGAAAACAAGCAGAGCTACTTACACAAGTGTTATTTCTTTAAGTAATAGTTAATCCACATCATTTCGCATTATACAAATGCATATGTAGAACAGCTGAACTGTCTTGGTTTTATTATACCAAAAAGTTTCTCAGGAAATAGACTTCAAGAACAGGAAGCTGAGGTTTTCTGATAAAGCATTTTGTTTCTTTGAATAGCAGGTGGGGAACAAAACAGTAATAAACAACAACCGATCTGCTGAAACTGTCTCACATTATACTGAAAATAAGCAAAATTTAAAGTGAACAAGGTACTAATATTAAGGCAATTTCTGGGTACATGGAAACTGGATTCATTATTACAATAAACTGCTAAATTAAGTCTAAGAATAAGCTGTCTTATTGTGGTTGTTTGTTCTAACAGTCGATAGCCCCTTGTATTAAATCATAGACTAGTCATAAAAAGCACCAGGCAAGATACACAGTGTAAGTCAAACATATTTACTTCAAAAATGTATTTTAATTCATACCCTTTTATTTTTTCAACTTCCTAAGTTAGTGTTACCAAAATTTAAAAATTATCTGTGACTTGAGGCCTTTGGCCCTGATTGTGGAAATAAGAGGTTTGAGCTATGCAAGCATCAAAAGGAATACACAGACATATGAAATATGCTTCTCAGTGGCTGATTTTTAATATTATAGTTTTAATGCATAACAATGAGAGAGTTAATATTTTGTAGACTAACAGCTGTAAAGTTTCATTGTGTCCACATTTCATCCTCAGAACATGACTGTGTCAGTGTCCCACCCCATGTTTAGGTTTGAACCGTGAAATTTTAACTTGTTGCTGCAGTAGTCACTAATGTCCCTGGTGGTGTAGAATGTGAAGAACAGAATTCAATTTTCATAGAGGAATGATTAAGCACATGTATAGTGGTGCTCTGGGTCAACCTGCATTGAATGACACTGATCACTGATGTACAAGAAGTGTAGACAGACCTTCTTTTGCAGTCCTACTTTCCAACAGAAAAAGGCAGTTTATCCTGCAAACATTTTCACACCTTTTTTATTAGGCCTCTGATGATCCACATATATTCCTGAACTGAGCTATCAGTGTTGTTGTCTTTCGGCTTTTCCTGGTTAGGGGTCGCCACAGCTGAAAATCTGTATGTAATGTTGGTGAGTAGCTTTTTTTACTATAAAACAAGTAAAGATGTAAATATTTATTAAAAGTTTTATGTGTGTGTATCCATCGTCTTTTTAACACTAATTTTAAAAGTACTTTTTTAAGAAATGCAGAAAAAAATTCAGGCATTTGCAGAACCTGACTGCCATGATACTAACCATTTAAACTATATATGTCAGATTATTTGCTGTATTGAAACATTGCTTGCCGTAGTATCACACACACAAGACATAGATGCAAAAGCATGAAGAGCATTCAGAAAAATTCATAATGTGAGCATGCTGTGGTACTTTACTTGGTGAAAATAGTAAGATGCAGCCTACTAGGGACAAGGTATGCATACAGGCTGTCATAACATTGCCATGCTGGGAACAGTGCTGCATACTGAAGTCTTACATTCACAAAAACAGCTGTTATCAGACTTCTGTGAACCATGATATGAGTGATCGCATGATCTAGGACCATCAGTATATGGGGGACATGCCTGATATGATGTGCTTTCACTTACCCATCAAAGCACCACATGACTGTGACATGGACACAGCAAATTACCAACAGACTTTTCCACATAAATGGGAAGAAAATAGGGTGATAAGACAATCAGAAAGGGGAAAGAACAAGCAGAGGAACACACAGAAGAACAATGGGAAGGGACAACTGGTGAGGTGTAGAGGCAGAATAGTATTTTTTGGGAGAACAGGTGCCCTTTTTTATATTTTATATGAAGGGTAAAGGGGAAGTAGCAGTGGATAGCATGCATAGGAATGATGATGAATGGATGGCAGCAATATAATGTAGACCAGGACTGATAGGAGAGGTAGTGACACAAAAAGGGGGGGAACAACCGTGGGATGCAGATTGACAGAGGGTCGACAACTGGTAATGTTGGGAAGGATTTGACTACAAATGGAGGAAGGAGAGTGGCTCACACATACAAATAAGGAAAACACCATGATGAGGGAATAGAGTAGGTGAAGCTGACCTGCCAAGATGGACTAGAGGGAACACCATCTAGATGTCGATCACCTCTGCGGTTGAAATCAGTAGTGAGTTTTGCCCCGATGGGCCAATGTTTGGGGTCAACTGACTACATGACTTTACCATGGACCAATGGCTGAGGCCAGCTGACTACATGACTTTACCAGCCTCAGGATGAGGATCTCCAGGGTGCCAATGCGGGCAATAAACTGCCAATCTTTCCTAGTCCTCAGCAGCAACCAAACTTCATGGTGCATGACTCAGGAGAGAGCCTCTATGCCACTATGTAGTGAGGAGTCTATCACTCGTACTGGACAGCAGCAATGTGGGCCACCAGCACATCCTCCAGGTCACTTTCCATAGGTGACCGTTTTTGAGGCAGGCCTGTGGATTCACTGGGAACTCAGCAGTGAGCTATGTGGTGGGTACAGAGTTAAATTGTTGCTGTTTCATGGCTGATCTTGCAGAAATGAATGTAAAAATGAGAAAAAATAAAACAACAAGACAATTTAATAACAAAACAATGAAAAATAAAAAAACACAGGAAGGAATACAAAAGGTCAGTCATATATGGTAACATTTACTGGAACAGGACTGGAAAAGATGTAAGGAGAAAAAGAAATCAAGAAAGCAATGGCAGCAGAACATAATGTATGCACAGATACACCACTGCAGGTGGAATTGGTATAGCACTATGGTAACTAGAAGAACAAAACTTTTTTTTTTAATTTCTTGCCCCTGTGGGGCAGACCATCTGCTGCCACTGATGCAGCTCCTCTTTCTCTGATGTTGGCAGACAGTCCTGATCTGTAACCCTCTCATTGTGCCAGTTTGGGAGGGTGGCCTAATAGTTAAGGTGTTTGCCTTACAAACACAAGGTGCAGGGTTCAAGTATCACAAGGGATAATTGGCTAGGCTTAAAATGGCTCGCAAGGGCAGTTAGCTTAGTACTAAAATATGAACCTAAGGGATTGAGATGTCCTAATGCAGCATCATACTCACAGCCATGGGGACTTTTTTATTATAACCTACCCATTTCCTTGCCCGCAGCGCCTGACACAATGGTGAAAGGTTGTAATGGCCAAGAACATCAGTGCATGCCCCTGGTACTTGTAAGCATAGCATGCCTATTTTGATATCACTACCAGGGCCACATGCCCATGACTTCCAGTAAAATACCACTGCCTTTCCAAGTCCCAACATCTGCAAAGCCAATGAACAACCAAGCAATGTTTAAATTATTAAATTGATAAACATACAGAACACAATGGTTCAGTTCAATTACAGTAATACAGTACACTTACCCCTCACAGATGCCTTCCGGACAGCCTCATCAGCCTCTCTGGCAGACAAACTATTTTTAATCAATTGCCTCGGATACTGGACATAATGAAATAAACAATCATTACCACAGTATATTCCCAGGAGCAGAAGGCATTTACAGCCAAAGATGTCAGGCTTGATGTACAGTTACCCTCCAAAAACAAACAATTACTGTAATACTAGGGCTCGCTTTTCACAACTACTTCTTCTCACTAGTACAGAAGGTCTGAATAACGCATCTTCAGATCACTATATTTATGCTGTTTCTACTTACCAGATTGGATGATGCCAGTGACATCATTTATTCCCTTGGCAAAAGTGTGCTAGGCATCCATTTTATAGGGGACCTTCATAATCCCCCAGGAGGTACTCCATATGCTGTTAGTGTAGCAGGTGCAAAAGGATTTTGCACTCCCTATTGCATCACACTAAAACCTTGCCAGAGGCAGGTCATGCTAAGGTCATGCTCGTTCATCAACCAAAACCATGACGCACATCAATATTGTCCTCATAAATCGTGATATCAAAAATCTGATTATGCTTGACCCACAGGTATTTAGCTTTCCAATGGGTAGGTCATGGTTTCAAAGTCTTATGAGCTCCGGTAGACAGTGGGCACACTGTCTATGCTAACTATATTAATTCGGCTAGGGCACCTGACACCATACCACATGATGGAATTGTAAATAAGGAATTAAACATTGATTCCAATGCGGTAAGAGGGATCACAAACTGAGATTCAAACAATGACATCCAGGAATCATGCAGAATAGAAGAGAAATATAAAATGTTTTGTAAACGATAAGTGCTTTTGTGCATCTCCACTCTTTTTCAAACCAGCATGGTTCCTGACTAAGTTTTTTTATCTTTGATTGTGCTGTTTACTATAGTGGGATTGACAGATAGACACTTTACTTGCTTGTTTATGGTTGAAAGACAGTAAACACATTGGCAGAGTTGCTGACACCTCCTTAGTTAGAAAGAGAAAAGTAGTGTCACCTAGGGATATGTGTTGGGACTTCTCCTTTTTAGCATTTACTTCTCTGACCTTAGCACTGATAACACTGATCTCTGGTTAACCAATTTTGCTGCTGATATTTATACCCTTCAACATCCAGTGCACTGAAAAGGGGCTTAAGCTAAACAGCTAAGTGCAGTATCATCATTTCTGAGAAACAGCAAATTGCCTCAACCTACCTCATCAATATCATCCCAATATCAAGCAAGTCAGTGATTACATACCTACGCAACAGGATTGATAAGTGTCTTTCCTACAATCATCATGTGGCACCTGTACTAAGTAAATCCTTCTATATCTCACAACTAATTGCAAAAAGCATCTCTTCTAAAACCAAGAAAGTCATTGTTTCCTTATACTCTGCTTTGGTTACATCCCTTATAGAATATAATGCACCATTTGGCATGTATCTTACTACACATATCAACAAACTTGAAAAACCTCAGAAATAACAAAGGTGATCTCTGGCTTCAAAAATCTTAGCTATCGGATAAGATGGGCATCCTTGTCCATTTACTCAGTACTGTAAAGGCTCCTGAGGTTGATCAGTGTCTCAACCTGACAGGGCACAGTGAACAATCAAGACAGATTATTGTTCTGTGAGGGACGTGGATCATCTACCCATGGCACAAAGAACAAGCAGGAGAGGTTGCATTTTTTGGGGAGGTTCACCCATCCAGATCATGGGAAGTGGTAGGCCAGTATGCAGTCCTGTTGGGGGTGGGGGGCTCATCCTGCAAAGGCACAGGGAACATGTATGCTAAGTCACAGTTCTGTTATGCAGGTGTCTGCACACTATACTACATGTACACAGACAGAATGACAAACTACAGGGGCTGTTGGACCAGCACACTGGGCACATACCATGCTGTTGACACAAACCAAAGTGATAGCACTAATGGTGCACATACCCACAGCTGCCACACTATGGCACATTATCAGAACAGTTATAGTACAATGGAACAAGATGCTAGGTATATTTTGGAGGGATGTGGTGTTCAACGTTATACTATAACAGAGTTCAGGGCTATGACTAGAACAAGATGCTGGGTACCATTTGGAGGGATGTGGTGGTGGGTGTTATACTATAACAGAATACAGGCCTATGACCAGAACGAGATGTTGGGTATATTTTGGAGAGATGTGGTGGGAGGCATAATGCTATAACTGAGTATAGGGCTATGACTAGAACTAGATGCTAGGTATATTTTAGAGGGATGCGGTGGTCAGCATTTTACTATAACAGAGTACAGGGCTATGACCAGAACAAGATACTGGGTACATTTTGGAGGGATGTGGTGGCTGGCGTGGACTGTCATGCATATCTGCATTGAGTCACACATGCACCCACAGGTGCACCTGACCTATCATGACAATAAAAGAATGGCAGAGGCGGATAAATTCACCACACAGGAGACAAAAGTGGTATTGTAGGCTCTGCAAACACATGCCAGATGCATCTTTGACAAGAATAAAACCTTCAAGGCCTTCTGGGACCAGATATAGAAGAGACTGTTTCAGGATATCAGCACAGTCAGCAGCCATAATTGTATGATGTAACAGGTGTATCACAGAATTACTGATATTTTGCTGCATGCCAAGACCAAGGCATAGGAACTTGCCAGTGATGGACTGACCACTGGGATTGGATGCCCAGCACAACAGCATGTCACAAACACTGAGGAATTCCTGTTATCCTTTAGAAGTGAAAACAAGATATGCACACACCTAGTGGTAGATTGGATGTGGAAGCTGGACTGGTGATGACTGCTGAGTGTCAGTAGGGGATGCATCAGATAAATAGTGGCACACATGCCATTCCTTTAGGATGTTGTCTAGCATCTCGGCAGAGATACACATCTTTACTTTGTGATCCTTTTGGCATGGCTTTCTCAGAGATACACATATTTACTTTGTGATCCTTTTGGCATGGCTTTCTCAGAGATATACATCTTTACTTCATGATCCTTTGTGATCCAGAGACATCAGGGATACCACTAAGGCAACCTGCACCACAAGGTACCACTGTCTAAATGTCAATGGAAGTTGACTTGTGGTCCAAATGGAGAGATGATAAGTCAGCAAGCAAAGGAGAGTAGTATTGCTGGACTTTAATTCTGCCTCAAGTCTTGGTGAGTACCTTCATGAGGTGGACCCTGTTTTTTCACAAAATCTCACCAAGATGACACTGATATATAGACTGTAATTTATATAGCATATATCATGGACAGAAGATAGCTGGATGCACAACACCCAGGATAAAAAAGTGACCAATTCTGGTGGGTGCACTGGTGCCAGGACTGGGAAAAAAATTACAGTATAGAATCCTCAAGATATGGAAACATTCCTAAAATGGGGCTAGGCCAGGCCCAGGGGAGGATGGCCCCCCTGTTGTAGAAGGAAATAGAAGTCCACAAAAATCATAAAAAACGATAGGTCAAAAATGAGCCATAAAGATGATAGAGTGGACTACTGATGATAAGAAAGAAATTATGTATTGTTACTATTATACAAGAACCCCAGAATTTCCAGACAGAAGATATACAAAAAGATTAAGAGAGAAATTAGAGGAAGGAAAAATACTTCCTCAAAAAAAAACTGTCAGAAGCTTCAAATAAAAACGTGTGTTCATTAGTACAACAGATTTATGAAAAACATTATATAGACCAAGATACCTTGGACTGTTTGGAAAAAGAAGCAACTGAGGAAGTGCAAAAATATAAAGAACAAAATCTAGAATCATTTGAAAGGTATAAAAAAGAAATATGGACATGGGAAAGAAAGATAGAGCTGATATGGTACAATAATTATACAAAGGAGAAAGCTAAATTAATCAACACAAAAAAGGCAGCCTCAAAGATATTTGAAGAGGAATACAGGCAAAGGCATCCAGATATGGAAAATTTCACAATAAAAAAAAATAAGATAACAAAGAGGGAGCATAGAACAGAAGATTAGTAAAGCAGAAGTAAAAAAAAATAGAAGATGAAGTTATGGAATACTTGCAAAGTGAAGGATTTAGTGTAGAAAGTCTAACACAGGTTACATCATAGCATGCTGGAACAATGATTCTCCAAAGTAAGGAGAAACAGGAGGAGCAGGAGACATCTGAAAAAGAAATATGGACATGGGAAAGAAAAAGAGATTTAATATAGTGCAATATTTATGTAAAGCAGAAAGCAAAACTAATCAATGCAAAAAGAGCAGCACCAAAGATATTTGAAGAGAAATACAGGTAAAGGGATCAGACATAGAAAAATTTACAATACAAAAAATAAGAAACAAAGAGGAAAAGTAGAAAAGAGGATTAGTAATGGAGAAGTTAAAGAAACAGAAACTGAGGTTATGGATTACCTGTGAAGTGAAGTGAAGGATTTGGTGCAGAAAATCTAACTCAGATAACAGCACAGCAGGATAGAGCAATGAATCCCCAAATTAAGGAGAAACCAGTTGAGTGGAAACATCTGATCAGTTGCCATATGAAGATACATTGGAGCCTTCCACAGAAACTAGTACAAACATTCAGTTGGAGTTGCACAGCAAGGGAAGGAACGGGAAACTGTGGCAACTCTGATACAGTCAATGCTGTGGAGTGATAGGCCACTGAGTTCCTATATGAAAAAGTAATGGATGATACATGATGAAACTGAAGAGAATGTGGCACAGGAAGATGCTCTGGAACTTTCTATAGAATGCTTGCAGGAAAAGGAGAACAAAGAATGTGTCCTCAGTTTAGAAGAAAATTATCTAAGAGAAGAAATGGAAAGACATATTAAGATCAATGAAAAAATAGACTACAGAAAGTCATTAAACCCCCAAAATTTAGAGTGTTTGATAAAACAAGTGAACAGAGTAATTATAACCGTCCACAAAGATTCATCTGATATAACAGAAGTTAATAGGATATACTATTGTGCAGCTAAATTAATAACATATACAGTCTTACCACAAAAAGACAGGGTAGTAAGGGAAAGGAAGGGGAGAAACTGAATGCCATCGTGGAATTATCAAATAGAGAAAACTATAAAGCAATTAAGACAAGAAGTGTCACTGTTAGAAGAGTATACAAGAGGGAACAGATCAAGAAAAATACTCAGAAATATAGACATGATAAAAGCAATGTGCAGTATCAGAACAGATCAGGATCTATTGTGTACTATTGCAAATAATAAACTAAAAATATCAGCACAGGCAGAAACACTTAGCAGATATGTAAATAAATATAAAAGAAAAGTACAAAATATGCAATTTATTGATGACCCAAAAAAGTTTTACAGAGAATTGGGAAACAAGGCAAAAGGAATTGAAACACCTCCAAAACAGAAGAAACAGATATATTTTGGAGAAATATCCATGAAGATCCTGTGGAACATAACAAAGATGCTAAATGGATGGAAGAAGTAAAAGAAAGAATAAGAAGTTCAAATGTACAGGATATGAAAAGTGAAAAAGTAACAGCCAGAGAGGTTGAACAAAAGTTAAGAAAAGCTCCTAATTGGAAACTTCAGGCCCAGATGCAGTATCTAACTTTTGGCTAAAAGTATTAACATCTTTACATTTATATGCACATCCCCAACAGACATGGCCTGGTTAACATTAGGAAAAACAATACTCCTACTTAAGACCAAACCTGCAAGCTATCCTTAAAAACTATAGACCAATAATTTGCCTTCTGGTGATGTATAAACTATATACTGAAATTGATGCTAATAGAGTTTATAGTTATATAGAAGAAAACTCAATTATGGCAATAGAACAAAAGGGTAAAAAAAGAAAGTTATATGGAACAAAGGATCATTTGCTGTTAAATAAAGTCATAATGGAGAACTGTAAAAAGTGGAAGAATCTAAGTATGTCTTGGATAGACTATAAAAAAGCATTTGACAGTATCCCACATTCATGGATAAAAGAGTGCTTAATATGTATGATATGCCCTACACTGATCGATCACATTACTGCAACCTTAAAACACTAGCAAAACACTTTGCAGTTAGGCCATGACAAAGGACAAATTATTATTCCAGGGATAAAAATTCAAAGGAGAATATTCCAGGATGACTCTCTGTCAACACTGCTCTTTTGTTTTGCCCTTAACCTATAAAATTGTCTACTTGACAGATTAGGTCATGGCTACAATTTGGCTCCCAGAAAACAACAGTGTAAAGACTTCTCATCTTCCTTTTATGGATGATTTGAAACTGTATAGTCCATCAGATGAAGAACTAAAAGCACAACTGCAAGTGGTCAAAACTTTTTCAGATCATATAAGAATGTCATTTGTTTCTGATAAATGTGAAAAAGCAACCTTTAAAGCAGGAAAGCTGCAGCACCAAGAAAACATCAGTTTGGGACAAGAATGTCATATAAAAGAACTAGAGCAAGAGGGAGTGTATAAATATTTGGGAACTGAAGGCACAACAATAAAACATAAAACAAATGGAAATAAAACTTAGCAAGGAATATTTTAGAAGTCTTAAATTAATAGTAAAAACAGCATTTACATCTAGGAACAAAGTCCAAGCTATAAACCAATTTTATCTTCCTGTCCTAACTTACAGTTTTGGAGTGATTGACTGGCGAAGGTGTTGGAAAGGTTGGACAGGAAAACAAAAAGGGTCCTTCATGCTCATCAAATGATTTATAAATACTAGCGCATACCAAGATTATATATTCCATGTTCTGAAGGAGGTATGGGCTTCCTTGAAATTGATTACATGTATAGATCTGCAATCATGGGACTGCATACATATCTGCTGACCTCACAAGACCCAAACATAGTGAAAGTTTTAAAACATCAGGAGAATAAGTCTAAGATGAATTCTCTGCTTAGTTCACACACAGGAATGGTTAAAGAGGTTTGAATTTAAAACCAAAAGTCCATTGAACATGTGGGACAAACAAATAAATGTAGGTTTTGTAAAACAGAATTGGAAACAGTCACACATCTTGTTCCTGTTTGTGCTATACTAATGGCAGAACAACTATATATTGAAAGGCATAATAATGTGGCAAGACTGTTGCATTGGGGATTGTGCAAACATTATAATACTGAAGTAGCTGAAAAACATTGGAAAAATGAGCTACAAAGCATCATACAAAATGCTGATGTTTATATCACACAGGATCACCCATTACCAACAGTTCAAAAAATAGATGCGAGAAAACCAGATATAGTAGTCCATGAAAAGAAGACAAAAGTACCATTGATCATTGAAATTGCTACACCCAGTGACTACAGTGTCTTATGTACAGAGAGGCACAAAGTCATAAAATATGAGGATTTGCAGGCAGAAACAAGGTCACTGTGGAAGAAGGATACCAAGTTAGTTGCAGTAGTAGTAGGAGCAAGGATCTTAAAAAAAAGACTTTACAATCACACTTAGATATGTTACTGATACATGTAACTCCATATGAATTGCAGAAGGAGTCAATACTGGTCACATTGCAGGTGCTTCGAAGACCTCTTCTGGCTAACATCAAAGATCGAAACAATACTAATTTCATGAACTTTAACCATACTTTGATTCAGGAATGGTGTCCATTCCCCTCATGGTGTTAGAAACCCAAAATACTTGGATAACTTAAGAAGAGAGCAATCTGCACCACAAGGTACCACTGTCCAACTTTCTGTTATGGGTTATTCAAGTGAACACTGTCTCTTGCCATTCTTGGATGCTGACTTGCACCTCTGCTTGGTTTACTCAGATAACTGCATCCAAGGACACCAAGGCTGCTGCAGAGATAACCTGCACCACAAGGTACATATATGCCCAAAGGCTATGTATAGTATTGGCATGTGACAATCCTTGTGCTGCATGGTAGTGGTGTGGGAGAAACCAGGTTTCAATAACTCTATTTGTGTGTATGTATGTATGTATCGGAGGCCTCAAGATCATTTTTCCCATACTCCTGACCTTGTGCAGCACCACCATAATGTAACCTGTTTTGGAATTTGATAAGTCAGAATGTCCGCAAGATGGACCTTGTCTTAATAAAAGACACTATGGCAGCAGAAAAATGTCTTATGCAATATGTGGAAGCCCTAGGGACAGTGAAGCAGGCCATCCTTGGCCAAACAGGTGGTCTCGTTGCTCATCAGCTCCCATGATGATGCACAAGGGGACCCCTGTATTATATATTTTATTAAGTTTAGAATTCTTCAATACATTTATAAATTTATTTTTTTTCTATATATTTATACTTATAAGGATATGATATTGAATTATGAGTCAATGGTATTATTTCTCATATTGACGTTTGTTTGCATACTGAATTTGAAAATGGTTAGACATGACCAGTGCTCTACCCTGATAAACTAATTCACATAAATACATGTGGTTTGCACACAAACTAATTTATTTAGAGACATCTGCGGGATTGGGGGTGGGGGTGGGAGAGATATGGGTGGTCAGAGCAGTTTTAAAGATTCAAGTGGATGAAGGATTTGTTGTGGTGTTTCAGGCGAGGAAGGGTTACTGCTAAGGAGAAGGGCTGGTTGTAGAGGAAGTGAAGTAATGGTAAGGAGGAGTTATTTTTGTGCAGGAGCTTTGGGAAGGGGATATTAGATTTAGTCATAAACATGCTGCCCACCCTTCGTGCCCTCCGTTTTTGGTCAGCTGGCATATTGTGGAGTTTGCTATATGTGGGTGGGTTGTAAGCAGAGAAGAGGGGCTATGATGTCCCTCTTCTGTTCCCCATCTGGTGTTTATGTTTTGGATCTTACAAGGTGGTAGGTTGGACATAGAAGTGAATGGTGGCATACTGCTTCTGGAGTGAAGTTTGAGTAAGTGAGTGGTTGGGGTAACCCTGCTCAGATTATGGTGGGACAGAAGTGAGCGGGTGATACTTCCTACTGTAATATGCTATTTTGAAGTTATTTATTATATTTGTGATTAATAAATTCTGTGATTGACAAATTCTGTGATTAATAAATTCTGTGATTAATAAATGTTAATTAATAAAGGTCATCTTATGCCAAGAAGGTGTGGTGTGGTTTCTTTCAGGATCTGGACAATACTGTTTTACGATTGCTCTTTTCTCAATACTTAAAGTGTCATACCATACAAGCATACTTAATCAATTATTGATGTTACCAACACTAATTGCAGTATAGGTTCATAGGCAAGTACTAGGCTATCTGCCTGAGGGTATCTATAAGCCTAGCCAGAATGTGTTGGCTTTCACCGCCCCCTTAGATTAGTTCTCTGTGCCTTGGTCCAGCAGAGCCATTTGTTCCCTGTGCCTCTGTCCAGCAGAGCCACTGCAGTGATCCCCGGGGTAAATTTTCTGTTTCCCATCCACTCGTCAAGGTTTCTCTTGAAGAGTGTTAGTGAGGGGCTCTGCCTAATGTAGATTGGAATCCTGTTCTAAAGCATGGGGAGTCTCTGGCACAGGAATCTATCCCACCAGCATGCCCATTTATCATTGTGGTGAGGTTTATATCCCTAGAGCGTGTGGCTCTTGGGGATTTGTTTTTCTTTTAGGTGGAGCATGTCCATCAATTCTGGGTTGAACATAGCCTTGCATGTCAGGCAGAGTTCACCTCTGAATAAATGGTATGCAACCGAGTACAGCTGGAGTTTCTTCAGTTGGGCTGCATAGGGCATATGTCTGAGGCCAGTAATCCTATTGCTGAGATACTTCTGTGGTCTTTCCAGCTGTTGCAGGTGTCTTGTAAGGTACATCCCAAATGGGGTGTTGTACCCTATGATGGGTCTGATGAGTGATGAGTAGAGGGGCACAATAACCTCTTTTGTTCTAGATGCGAGCCCTTTTGTGACTAGGTGGGCCACATAGAAGGATTTTCTAACCACCTTGGCAATATGATTATCAAAGGAGAGATTACTATCTACTTGGGTCCCCAGATCCCTTATTACATTTTCGGTATTTAGGGGACTACCACATATGTGGTAGTTCACATGTACTTTGTTTTTTCCAAAGGGGATGAATATGCACTTTTTGGCATTTAGCTTGAGGCCATGATTTTCACACCAGGTATCCTTCTCAGTGAGACCCTTCTGGAGGATGTCTGTAGCAGCTGGAGAGTCAATTATGACCCCCAGTTTGCAGTCATCTGTGAACTTTGTCAGCCATATTCCTCCTGTGCTTGCCTATGCCTCTGAGAAGTATATACCAAACAGGAGGGGTCCCATGACTGTGCCCTGGGGGATGCCACTTGCAACTGGTTTAGAGTCAGACCTAGAGCCTGCAACTCTCACCGTGTGGGTTATATCCGTGAGCCAATTGGCAACCCATCTCATGACGTAGGGGTTTATGTTCAGGCTGGTGAGCTTGTCTATAATACCAGAATGGGGAATGGTGTCAAAAGCCTTTGTGAGGTCTAGGTAGGCTGTGTGGACCTCCTTTCCCTCATCTAAAGCCTTGGTAACTGTCTCAAAGAAGTCCACCAGGTTTAGGAGGCATGCTCTGCCCTTAACAAAGCCAAACTGGGCAGGGTCCAATGTTTGAATGTTCCTAATGTCTCTGTTAATGAATTCCATGATGATGCGCTCCATAGCCCTGCATACCAGGCTAGTCAGGCTTATAGGGAGATAGTTCCTGGGGTTCGTTGTGGCTCCACCTTTGTGGAGTGGGATAACTGTTGTTGGGTGCCACTCTATGGGTATGTAGCCTGTAGAGAGGCTGAGTTTGAATAGTGTGTTTAGGTGAGGGGGTTAGTTCATTTTGGAGCTCATGTAAGACACAGCCTGGGACATCGTCTGGTCCCATTGAAGCTGAATTTTTGGCTTTGGATAGGGCTGTTTTAAACTGCGTGTCAGTGATTGCCAGGGCACTACATTCTTCTGGTATGGTTATGGGCCCTTTAGGGGGTTGAGAGGGGGGGTGAAGTTTGCACTAAACCTGTCTGCCAGAATGTTGTCAATATCAGTCGGTTCAGTGTATTTTGTGCCATTCTGCACTAACTCAGAGCAGATCTGAGAGTTTCCACTTAGGTTCTTGACATAGCTAAAGAATGCTTTGTGGTTATCTTTGGAGTCCTTGGCAATTTTTCTTTCGAAGCTAGCCTTGAATGATTTTATGAGGGGATTGTAGTTTCTTGTTGATACTGATCAGGGATGTCTTTCCTTCTTGGGATTTTACTCTTTTATGCACTAGTTTCCTCCTTCTATTGTATATCTTGTTTATGGCAGGGGTCCACCAGACTGGTTTCCTTTTCTTGGAGGAGTGAATCTTGGTTTTGCTTGGGATAGCACAATCCATGCATTCTTGCAGGTGCTCATAGAGTGCCTTTGTAAGGGATTCAGCAGCTTGGACATTGTTGTACTTTAGCATGGGGGATGTGAACCTTTCCACCTTGGTCTTAAGTAACGTGAAGTTTGCTGTTGAAAAGTTTTTCATGGTGGTTTTCTTGATTGGGGGTGGGGTGAAATGTGGATATCCAGAGTGATTAGTCTTTGGTCTGATCTAACCAGCAAGGGTTTGATCTCCGATAGAACACCGGTCGCCCATGTTGGTGATGACCAGGTCAAATATGTTGTCACCTCTGGTGGGGATGTTGACCAGTTGATCCAGGGCATTCAAGTTTATAAATTCTAGGAAGCGTTGGGCAAGGGAGTTAGTACTTGAGTAGTTCTCCCAGTTAATGTTTGGGTAATTGAAATCACCCAATATTAGGGTGTTTGGTAGGACCTTCATATTTTCCACTGTCTCCAGAAATGTGGAATGGGGGTCCTGGGTCATGGTGGGTGATCTGTAGCAAGCTACAATTTGAATTGCAGTTTTGCCCATTGTTAGTTGAACATGGATGATCTCTGTGGCATTGCGCTGTGCCACTAACCTGGAGGTGTGATTATCCTTTATGAATATGGATACACCCCCACCTTTTGTGTTTTGGTCCAGGTTCTGTGGACGAAAATTGTGGTATGAGTTATAGCCTGGTAGTGCTGGGGTGCTTTCTGGAGCCTTAAACCAGGTTTCTGTTATGGCACAGATATCAATGTTCTCCATACTGAGGAGTGCCTCGAGTGCCTCCAGTGCATGCATTTTGAGGTTTACACTTCAGGCGTTGAGTAGCATTACCCTCAGTTTTTGGTTACTTGTGCTATTTAGGGTGGTGGGTTTGTCTTTTGAGCTTTGCCTAAAAAAGGCACTATGGGGGCGGCAAAAGCCTTGACCAGTATTTGAAAGCCTAAGGGTGACAGGTGCAAGCCATACTTATCGAGCATGCCATCCCAGGTGAACAGATACTGGATCCCCTTTGAATGACACAACAGAAACTTAGTCAATTGTTGAAATTGATAATTTTTTCTTCATACTGTAGCATCATTCTTGGTGAGTGCAGGATGCTACTCAGGGTCATACCGGCCTGGGCTACGTGATCACAGAGCTCTTCCATGTCTCTTTTCATGTAGTCCAGGGAGGTACGTCTCAGGTCATTCACACCAATATGGACAATGACAGAGTCATATTTGTACTTGTTCTGGAATGACCTGAGTGCTTGTATTATGTGGTGGAGCCTGGCACCCGACAGACAGCTAACTGTAACCTTCTCTTTGTCCAGCCTAGTTAGTGGGACATCAGTGTGCCCGACTATACAGTTGGTTATTACTAGTGTGTTGGGTATGTTATTTTGCCTTAACGGCTGTGATTGCATGGCACACTGATTATGTGAAGTATGCGTTTCATGGTTTGTGGTGGGGTGTGGAGGTTGCTTGGGTGTCTGCTTTGGAGGTCTCTGTTGCTTTTGCAGATTTTTATTTAGAGCCTCAGAGTATTTTTTCATGTATTTATGTGTATTATTTGCCAGTGTTGGTTTAGTAGGTCTATGTGAGACTGGTGGTGTGTTGCAAGTATTTTCCTTCTCCTCTTGACTGTCAGTTCCAGTCTTGGGTTGAGAGAGCTATGCCTCCAGTTTGGCTGTATAATTGCATCTCTTGTATATATTAGTGTTTGGTGATAGGAGGAGAGGGTTGTCTGTGTACATGAGGCAGTTGTAACATTGCCTCATAATGCCCAGATTCACCAGTTGGACTGGAGAGTACACCTGAAACTGCCCTTTGGACAAGCCTGAATAGATAAAGTGAGCTGTTTTACTAATTAGCTGGTAGGGACGAATAGAGAGCCTTGTCCTTCTGGACAGTATAGGGGGGTCTAGTGCTAGGGTTAATTAGTGCTTGCTATGAGTTTTGAGCAAGTGCTGGGCTGTGAAATGAATGGTTTGAGTGCTTAAGTTGAAAGTTTGTCTAGTTCCAAGGGTAAAATTGAAGAGCAGACTTCGTGGAGCTGGGAATAGTTTAACCCTCGCTAACCAGCACTGCCCAGCACACAAAATCACGCAAATGTGTTTTTTATAGCAGGGAAAAGAAAGAGATAGAAATTAGCCCAAAATGGCCAATAAACTACTAACTTCTGGGCTGCAGCAAACAAGGCACACACATTTCAGAAAGAAACAGATCAAATAAGCAGGCACAGTAAGCCTTTAACCAGAAATTCCCAGCTCAGAAGAGCAGACTCTAGCCTCTCCTCCCACAAGAGTGCAGACTACAAACCTTCTTAATGTAAAATAATTGGCCTGAAGCCCAAATGCTTAAACCAGAACTAATGCACTTTTAGAATAGCAGACACTGAGCCTTCAATCAGCAATTTCCAACTTAGAAGGATGTAGGCTACCTGTCCTGCCACACCAATGCAGACCACAAACCTTCTTAATGTAAAACAACTAGTTTGAAGCCCAAGTGCTTCAACCAAAAGGCTTGGAATAACAGTTACAATTTAATCAGGCTACTACCAAGCAGTAATAACTGTAGCAGACTAATACAATTTAAGAAGAAGCACCAGCAAAATAAGGTAATAAAGTGGGAAGAAACACAATTACAGTAAAAGCAGATGAATAAAGTGCATTTTTATATATATATAACAATAGAAAATGAGTAAACTGATTTAAACAAATTATCCAATTAACCAGTAAAAAACTCAAAACTGAGCCCTGTTCCAGCAGTCTTCAATCTGACAAGTTCTAACCGCACACTCCTGCCACTAGGGTGCAGGGGAACCTTCTCCAAAAAGATGGCCTGGATTAGATCTCAAGTTATACAAACAAAGCTAGATTCAGCAGGCCTGAATCTAGTCTATGCTACAGCAGACAAGGTGTACCAATATCAGAAAAACAGTTCAAATGAGCAGGCACAGTAAGCCTTTAACCAGAAATTCCCAGCTCATAAGGATATAATCTAGCCTCTTCTCCCACAAGTGTGCAGACCACAAACCTTCTTAATATAAAATAACTGAGCCCACATGTTTAAACCAGAACTATAAACAGCCTTTGCAGGTCTTGAACCCAGGACCCTGTACATTATAGTCACATTAATTAACCTCTAATCCATCACAGCTGTACTCCAGTGGTGAAAATCAAACCTTGCACCTTGTGATTGAAAGGCACACACCTTAACCACTGTTGAATTATATAAATATATTGAATATTACTTTGTTGCATGCATTGTATTATGCAGTCTATGAGGTCATGCAGGTTGAAAGGAAAGGGAAATGTCAATTTATGGTTATTTTCTTCAGAACTTTCTGTCTAGAGTTTTCCTTGCTGCTGCCTACTTGCTTACCTTTACATCATCTAATATGACTCCCCATAGGCATGTTCATTGTTTGCATCTTTTGTTAAAATTTAAGATGAGATGTCATGCTTTAGACCACTCCTTCAGTTCTGTTATTGTTCTCCTTTCTGAACCTTCATCTATTACATTTGCTGTATATACATTCATCCTGTAAGCACAAATGTACCTTTTCTTTTTATTCCTATTGCAGCATGTCATTAAAAAATATTGAAAATGATCTTATTCAATATCCCACTTGTTGCTTCCTTTTCATATGACTGGATTCCTTTTCAATGACCCAATGTTTTCTGTCGCATAGTCAGTTCATCATTTATGCTGTCACATTAGAACTCAGTCCAAGCTTGATTTTGTCACTGGCCTACTATGTGCTACTATATAAAATGCAGTCATAAGGTCATAGGTTCATAGGTGTTTACTAAGCTAACAACCAAAAGGGCCTTTGTAAGCCTAGCCATGCAATCCAAATCTCTGACAAGTTCTAGTACCCCTGATAAGTGTAAGCAGAGACTTGGGAAATTAAACATTTACAAGGAGGGATTTGGAAGGTGAACCATTTACAGGCTGCCTGTGTCCATTAGAGACATAGGTGCCAAACAAGGGATGAATTTCTTGTTTCCCATCCAATTGTCCAAGTTACACTTGAATTGGGTTAGGGAGGAATTCTGCTTCATGTAGCTGGGGAGCCTGTTACAGGGATGGGCTAGTCTCTGGGATACATACCTTTCTCTTTAGCAGATCCTAGTCATATCACACACAAGAAAGTGCTTACCTACTGCTGTTTGTTTTGTGGATATGAAGGAGGTCCATCAGAGTGGGGTATGACAATACCTTGTATGCCAGGCATAGATCTTTCCTCAACAGCTTGTAGGAGACAGAATACAGGGCTAGGGCCTTGAGGTGATCCACACAGGACAAGTTACTTATACCCTGTATTCTTTTAGTGAGGAACCTCTGTGAACATTCCATTTGTTGGATATTCCCAGTTAGGTACATTCAAAGGGGACATTTTACTCAGTGATAGGTCTGATGAATCCCAAACAGTAGAGCAGTGACTTCCTTGGACCTAGAGGCTATACCTTTGTTTATAAGTTGCACAACCTAGAATGATTTCTTCACTCCTGTAAACAAGTGATGGTCAAAGGCTAGATTACTGTCTATGTGTGTCCCCAAGTTCCTGACTATTGGGTAATTTCTTAGGGGTGTGTTTTTAATATGATAGTTACCAGGGGTGGATGACTTCCTGAAGGATACTATTATGCATTTCTTGGCATTTCATTTTAGTCCTTGGGTCTGACACCAGTTATATGTCTATGTCAGCCCTTCCTGGACAACATTTGTGTTGGTGGGGGATTAAATGACAGCTCATAATTTACAATCTTCTGCAAATTTAGATAGCTAGAGGTCTTTGACATTGGCTTTGAGTTCAGAGAAGTAAATGTCAAAAAGGAGTGGTTCCAGGACCAATCCCTAAGGGACTCTGCTTGTGACTGGCCTATTTGTAGAGGCGAACTCCCCAGTTCTAACTTACTTTCTGTGAGCCAGCTGGCTATCCACCAGGTGACATAAGGGTTTGAACCTAACCTCCTGAGTTTGTCAACAATGCCCTAGTGTGGAATTGTGTCAAATGCCTCGGACAGGTCATAGTAGGCAGTGTGAACCATTTTGCCATCATCCATTGCATTGTTGACCTTCTCAAAAAAATCCACCAGGTTGAGTAGGCTTGAACTACCCTTGATGAAACTAAATTGGGTTGGGTCCAGTGTCTGGAGATTTCTTATGTCATTACTGACGATTTCTATGATAATTCTTTCCATTGCTAAATATCGTTAAATATTCTCTAACCAGTGACAGTGGAGAAAAAATGGCTGTTTTTTATGACTGAAAAGCAAGGCAAAAGGGCAAGGTTATACTTATTCGTACATTAATATGCAGGATCAATGCCCTGAAGCAAGCATATTAGAAGTAAGGAAATTGCCATAAAGAAGCTGCAATCTGCTGTTTAACTGTCTGTAAGTTTCCAGGTTTATGTGTCAAAGAATATAGTAGCGTGAGTTCTGTGACCAATGCTGTAACCAAGTATTTGGGTGGAAGATGCAACTGTCAGTACAAGAAACTGTGTTGATTATTTTTGAAGTACAAGTTAAATATTAAGAAAGTGCATTTCTATTTATTATTTATTTTTATTTGCAGTTTGTTTGCCAGGATAGTCCAATTGGGCCACAAGGAGCCCATTTTCAATGGAGTCCTGGGGAGAAAAGCTCCAGCAAAATATAAATACATAGTAGACATTGTACATTTACATTACAGATTATCTTATAGGAATACAAAGTAAATAAAATAATAAAAGATTAACAATGATAGAATGCATCATTGCATAATTTAGTTTTATTTATTCATAAATGTAAAACTGGGAAATAGTTAACCCCTTTTCAGTGAAGGCCTGGGGAGAAAAGCTCCACATTCAAACAACAATACAAAATTTAGACACAAAGTTAAACATAAACATAAGGATATGACAGAGTTATTGAAGACATTATTGAGAAATAGGTACTGATTACAGCAACAATATAATATTGAGTTTTAAGTAGGCATAATGAGATTCATTTATGTGAAAAAGAAAAAAGTTAGAATATTTTAGATATATGTAGGAAGGTGGCTAATGACAGAGGTAAGACATTGCAATAGAATGAGGGGGAGAAGTGTCAAGGAAGGGGACAGCATTGAGAGATGTGAGAAGAAACGCAGTAGTTGTAGATAGTGGAGAGTTCAACAGAAAGTTTGATAGTACAGGGGGATATTGGCATCACTATTAGTTAGTATTATATTATCAAGGCTATAGTGATAGATATATAGGAGCCTGCTCTGTTTGGGGTTAGCTGGGAGCAAAGTCAGGAGTCTTTGAGAAGTGGTTTCACATGTTCTTTAACCCATGGTGTACTAGGTTGCTACCTGATATATGTTGGGATGGAATTCCATGTTTTAGAGACCAAGAGTATAAAGCATCAGCTGCAGTATTTTGGATTTTAGTTGTGGAGACAAGGCATTTGTCAGTAGATCACAAATGTCTGCTTTCGGTATACCACTGTAATAATAAAGCAAAGCAGATCCACAACCTGGAAGCTGGCTCTGGAAGCCCAGAATAAAAAGTTGATGAAATGCTGATATTCCTTCTTCCGCAAGGCAGAAAATGAAAGGCTGCAACTTACATAAAACTTTCTTGCTTTAATAACAAGCAACAATCTCCTCAAGCGCTTTCGCTCAGCCTGGTGCTGAGCTTTTTCAAGATACAATAAAATCAAGCTGGTTGTTCTTTATATACATAGTCAAAACTTGACCAATAATTCAATTAGTAAAATAGAAGGTCTAATTAACCCTTCAAATTACTTGCTGGTACAAAACCTGCTTGCAGGCAAATCATTACTAAACACAACTCACTGCAATGTCCAACAAAATGTGTGCATAAACTTAATAATCAATTGTTGGTGTATGCACAGATTGCCATAAAAATATACAGTGTTAAAAATATGATATATTAAAACTATGCAATGTTAAAACAATATTCAAAAATCAATACTATACACATGCTAGTATGTTAAAAATATTAGGGGTCTGCAATCCCTAGCATACCATCCGGATCTATTGCTGGTAACTATAGACATTGTTCAACTGTTCCCCAGTATACCTCATTCTACAGGACTGAAATGGTTTAGTGATGTTTTAGTTAAAGAGGCGAAACTTGCTTCCAACACCACAAACTTGTTGGTGGAGTTAATGGAACTAATCCTGGAAAATAATTTAATTTGTTTCAACAGTCATTTCTACAGGCAAAAATCAGGTGTTGCAATGGGGGCGGCCTGTGCCACAGTTTATGCAAACATAGTGTTGCATAAATGGGAAAACACATATATTTTTGGCACAGAGTGGGCACAGTACATCAAGCATTATGTCAGATTTCTGGACGACATTTGCCTTGTATGGAGTGGTACTAGGGCAAATATGGAGGAATTTTTTTCATTACATCATCAGCACTACTTCTTTTCTAACCTTTACACACTCATTGAGTTTTGACAGCTTGAATTACTTGGATGTGCACTTGGTTAAAGATAAAGTTAACAATAGGTTTATATCAAGTGTGTTTAGGAAGCCCACCTATTCAAATGCTTTTTTGCATTTTAAAAGTAACCACCCTGAATATCAAAAAAGAGGCATAGTCAAGGGGCAATTTATCCGTGCCTCCAGAATGTGCAACACAAAGCAGGTGTTTATGGAGGAAATTAGGTTCCTAAAAGAAAGATTCTTTGAAAGAGGGTATCCAAGCCTTCTTGTTGAAGAGCTAGCGACAGAAATTATTAGGTGCAGGGAAACAAAATATCCACCTCCCCTAGACACTACGGGTACATCAATATGCCAGGTGGGCAGCAGCCTGCAGAATAAGGAACAAAAAGGATACATTCATACTTTTAGTATTGATTATGAGGTTGTGGAAAACAGTGTAAAGAAATACTGGCCGATCCTAAGACTGGACGATAGGTTGGGTAATATGATTCCAGAGTTTCCTAGATTCATTAGACGTAGGGGTACCAATTTAAAAGAAATGCTAGAGATGAATCAGAACAAACCAATGGCAAGTAGTGATAATAAAAAAGTAGGCACATACAAATGTGGAATGTGCAAGCAATGCCCGGCTATATTCAATGGACACAGGTTATATTTACCATCAAGAAAATTTCTATATCAACCAAGGGGCCATTATAATTGCAATGCCAAATTTATTGTTTATTTAGATTTATGTACTAGATGTAAAAGTTTCTACATAGGAAAGACTGAAAGAACCCTCAGAAGACGTATTTATGAGCATCAGTATGATATAATTAAGAAAAAGGAAACTAATGCTTTTTATAGACATTCCCTTTTTTGTCCCAACATGGAAATTAAATTCATTATTTTAGAACAGCTAAGGTTGGATGAAAGGGGGGGGGGACTGGGGGTTTCTTTTAGAATATAAGGAGTTATTATGGCAGCTAAGACTAGACGCAGGAAGGCAACCAGGGCTCAATGACGCTTGCAGCATTAGCAGCGTCCTGAGGTTAAGGAAGGCTAAATTATGAATTTTCAGTTTTCCAGTGTTTTCAAGGTTTACATATAGAAATAAAATTTTGCTGAATAAACAGCACATTTTAATATTTTTAACATACTGGCATGTGTATAGTATTGATTTTTGAATATTGTTTTAACATTGCATAGTTTTAATATTGCATATTTTAACACTGTATATTTTTATGGCAATCTGTGCATAGGTAGGTACTAGGCTATCAGCCCTAGGGCCTATACAAGCCCAGCCAAAAAGGTACCCTGACTTTTGCCACCCAAGAACATTATTTTCCTGTGCCACTGTTGAGCAGAGCCACAGAAGTGATCCCCAGGGTGAATTTCCTATTTCCCATCCAATCATCAAGAGTTTTCTTGATGAGTGCTAATGAGGAGCTTTGTTTGATATAGATAGGTAGTTTATTCCAGAGTATGGGAAGTCAATGGGACAGGAATCTATCCCTTCGGCATGTTCTGTTTATTGTGGTGACAAGGTATAGGCCCCTAGAGCGTGTATCTCAGAGGGATTGGGATTTCTTGAAGTGGAGCATGTCCAACAGCTCTGGGTTTGACATAGCTTTGAATGTTAGGCAGAGATCAACTCTGAGTAGGTGATATGCGACAGAGTAAAGCTGGAGTTTTTTAAGACGGTCTGCGTAGGGCATCTGTTTGAGGCCTGGTAATCCTCTTTGTGAGGTATTTCTGCGGCCTTTCCGGTTGTAAATGTCTTGTGAGGTACATACCAAAAGGGGCATTGTACTCTATAATGGGTCTAATGAGTGATAAGTAGAGAGGAACAATGACCTCTTTTTTTCTGGATGAGAAACCTTTTGTAATGAGGTGTGCCATGTAGCAGGATTTCTTGACTACTGTGGCGATGTGATTATCAAAGGAGACACTACTGTCCACCTGTGTCCCAAGGTCTCTTATCACACTTTCAGTGTTAAGTATACTACTGCCTATGTTGTAGTTCATGGGTACAGAGTTTTTACCAAAGGGGATGATAATGCACTTTTTGGTATTGAGCTTGAGGCCATGGCTTAGACACCATGCATTTGTCTCAGTGACGCCCTTTTTTAGAATGCCCACATTGTTAGGAGTTTCGATTATGGCTCCTAGTTTGCAGTCATCTGCAAACTTCATTAGCCAAAGACCTTCTGTGTTAGCCTGTACTTCAGAGAAGTAGATACCAAACAGGAGAGGACCCAGGACTGAACCCAGTGGTGCTCCACTTGTCACTGGTCTGAAGTCAGATTTGGAGTATGCTACTTTCACAGTGTGGGTTCTGTCAGTGAACCAGTTGGCAACTCATCTTGTGACATAGGGATTTGGGGTCTATATTAGAACATCGAAGTTTCAAAACTTCGAATGTTCAAATATCGACCCCTATTCAGCGAAAGCTGAAAATATCGAAGCAACAGAAAACCATTTTTTTTCCTAGGGAAAGAATTTGGTTGTCCATTTCTGTTGTTTCAGTATTTTCAGTGCTGTGGTGGAAAGGTACGGGTCGGGTTCAGTTAAGTGTGCGATTGAGTGTGGGTTAGGTTAGTTAGGGTTAGGGTGCGGGTTAGGTATCTGTGCGATTGTGAGGACGTGAGGGTTAGGGTGGGTTAGGTGAGTTAGGGTTAAGGCGAGGGTTAGGTATGTGTGCAATTGTGTGGACATAAGGGTTAGGGCTGGGTAGGTGAGTTAGGGTTAGAGTGCGGGTGAGGTGAGTGTGCGATAGTGATGGACCTTAGTGTTAAGGTAAGTGGATAGTTAGTGGTGTGTGTATAGTTTAGTGTAGAGTTAGGTGTAAGATTTTAGGTGTATGTGTGTGGATTGCTGTTTGTTTGGTGTGCTTGTGTTATGTGTATGTGTTTTGGAACAGCAAATTTTTTTCCTAGGAAAAAATTCGCTGTTCTGTATGTTTGATGTTTTCTGCTTTCACTGAATAGGGGTCGATATTAGAACATTTGAAGCTCTAAAACTTCGATGTTCGAATATAGACCCAGGATTTATACCTAGTTTTGTGAGTTTATCTATAATTCCACAGTGGGGGATGGTGTTGAAAGCCTTGGCAAGATCTAGATAGGCTGTGTGAACCACCTTACCCTCGTCTACAGCTTTGGTGACTGCTTCAAAGAAGTCTATCAGGTTTAGGAGACATGATCTGCCTTTTACAAACCCGAACTGGGTGGCGTCCAGAGTTTGGAGATTACCAATGTCTTTGTTTATAAGTTCCATGATGATACGTTCCATGATCTTGCAGACCAGGCTCATCAGGCTAATGTGGCGGTAGTTCCTGGGGTCCATGGTGGCTACCCATTTGTGGAGTGGGATAACCATCGCTGTGCACCATTCAGTAGGCACAAAGCCTGAGGTGAGGCTATGATTGAACATGGTACTTAGGTGGGGTGCCAGTTCGTTCTGTAGTTCGTGTAGAACGCAGCCTGGGATGTTGTCTAGTCCCATAGATGCTGTGTTCTTGGCTTTGGAGAGTGTGGTTTTTACCTGTGCAGCCGTGATTACAGGAACTTTGCATTCTTCCGGTATAGAGATGGGCCCTTTAGTGGGTGAGAGGGGGGTAAAGTTAGCACTGAACCTATCTGTCAGGATGTTGGCAATATCGGTTGGGTCTGTATATTTAGTGCCATTGTGCTGTAACTCAGAGCATATCTGAGTGTTGCCATTGAGATTCTTGACATAGCTATAGATTACTTTATGGTTGTCTTTAGAATCAGTGACAATTTTGTTTGCGTAACTAGCTTTGGAGGATTTTATGAGGGATTGCAGCTTCTTACTGAGGCTGACCAGGGAGCTCCTCCACTCATGGGATTTTACTCTCTTTTGCAGCAGTTTCTTCCTTCTGTTGTACAGTTTGTTTATGGCAGGGGACTGCCAGATTGGCTTCCTTTTTTGGAGGATAGTGTCTTGGTTCTATTTGGGATAGCACGATCCATGCTGTCGTGTAAGTGCTTATAAAGTGCAATTGTGTAGGATTCAGTAGTCGTAACTGTATTGTCCATCTGCATGGGTGTCATGAAGTTCACCACTTCTGTCTTAAGAAGCATGAAGCTGGCTTTGGAGACATTTTTTACCATGGTTTCCTTAATGGGGGGGGGCGGGATGTGAATATCTAGGGTGATTAGCTTATGGTCGGATTGGACCAATGAAGCTTTGACTTCAGGTGTGGAACACGGTCACTCATGTTGGTAATGACTAGATCTAGGATATTGTTGCCCCTAGTGGGGATGTGGATAAGTTGATCCAGGGCATTGGAGTTTATGAATTAGACCTATATCTTTGGACATTAGGCCTAAATCTAATTCCCTATGTATGGGAAGTCTATTCCAGAGATGGGACAGCCTCTGGGAGACAAACCTCTTTCTCCAACAGGTTTTGTTGATATTGCATATTAGATTTAGGCCTATCGAGCAGGTAATGCATGAGGAGTTAGACTTACGGATATGGAGCATCTCTAGCAGGGCAGGGTGCAATATTGCCTTGTAGGCGAGACACAGATCACCTCTGAGCAATCTGTATGATACCGAGTAAAGTGATACTGATTTGAGCCTGTGCACATAAGACAGGTGTTGGATGCCATGGATTCTCTTTGTGAGGTATTTCTGTGGCCTTTCCAGTTGGTGCAGGTGTTTGGAGAGGCACATACCAAACGGGGCATTATACTCAATTATAGGTCTAATGAGGGAGGAGTACAGAGAGATAATAACCTCCTTTTTTCTGGATGCAATCCCTTTACTTATGAGATGAACCAAGTAGAAGGCTTTTCTGGGAGTCAAAAATGGCCGCTGTTCTGTAAGCACTGCTGATCCTTAGCTCCTCTACTAAACTGGAATAAAACCAACCCAGAAGACAAACCAGGAATTATTTCAACATAATACTTTGAACCTGCAACTCTAATCAGCATTTAAAACAAAACCATCAAGAAAGAAAACCTGATCTAACAGCTAAACTACTAAGATTGAAACAGATTAACTGAAGCAACAAAAAGCCGTGTGCTTGAGAATCCTTCCGTTCTGAACTATACACATAAACTGGGATATATCAGCACTACAAGATGTCAAAGGATGACAAAAATATGGACACTACTACATCTAAAACTAAACTTTCAGACTTATTATCTCCTGAGAAAGATGTAAACTCTAAAAAACAAAAAATAATAAAACAACAAGATACTTCTAAAGCTGGAAACAGAGTTAAATCAGATCAACCTGCAAACCGGAATGACATCAAAACAGCCTTACTTCCCATTCAAGATGCAATAAAAGAGTTATCCATGCAACTACAAGCATTTGGGATACTTTCAAGCAAATAATAGAAAGAATGGATAAATATGAAGCCAAAATCACTGAGAATGAGGAAAAAATAGCATTAATAACCAAAAAAAAAAAAAAACTGACTCACATGAAGTAGACATTCAAAACATCCAAGCAAAAATCATAGATTTAGAAGCAAGATCCAGAAGAAATAATATTATCATCAGAGGCATCCCTGAATCTGTGTCCTACAATGACCTGATCCCTTCTATTATCCAAATCTTTGCTACTTTGCTCAAAGAACCAGGAAAAGCTCAACAAATTGTAATAGAAAGAGCACACAGAGCTTTGAGAGAATCCCAGATGTCAGACAAACCAAGACCAGTATATGTCAAACTTCTAAACTTCCAAGATGTCAACACAGTTTTGCTAAGTGCTAAAAAAAATGGTGGGTCCACTACCTGGAATAATAATCTAATATCACTAGCTCAAGATCTTCCCCTGCAAATTAGACAAGCTAGACAACTTCTTTTCCCCTACTACAAGTTTCTAATTGAAAGGAAAATAAAGTTCCAAATGAAATACCCAAATTCCTTAACTTTCCACTTAGATGGTGTTAAATATTTGATTGCTAATCACAAGGAAGCTAAAAACACTTTCCTGGCCGTTTTCAAAAAGATTCCCGCCATAGAACACTAATTTCACTCACCGGAATGGCTTACGGAACTCCAGCTGACGGCTGCATACCCTACGACTAGCCAGAGTCTTCTTTTGCATTTTATTTTTGTGTAGGGCCATGCTAGGCCTCTATTTAGAGTGGCATGACTCTTTTCGCTCTTCATTAAGCCACGAGGAGCAAATCTGGAAGCTCAACGTTACTTCCGCCTCTTCAACTTTCCCACGAAGGGAACTGAAAATCACTGCTGCACAGCATAAAAGCAATTGTGAAGATAGTACATCCGGGAATTCTCTCCAGCAAAAGGTCCCCCTACAAGCAGCTAAGCAGTCAGCTTAGGTGGATTGATGCTTCGTGAAGCCTGTAAACAAAAAAAAAAAAAGAAAAAACATTACATATGATCAAGTCGTTGTATTAGCGACCTGTCTTTAAGCACAGGAACAAACTCTGCCTTGCTACACGCTTCAACTAAGAGTCAAAAACAGCAAAAGAAACAGTATTAAAGCACTACGCCCCTTAAACATAAAAACACATTATATACCATGGCAAAGTGCACAATCCATAAAAACTTGTACTGTTGGACATTGAACTGACAGATACTACAAAACAGCCCATGAAGGTCTGATATAAAGACACACACAACTTGATAATTCACTTGACTTGCAGGTAACTCTGATCTCACAGATGAGCGCAGATATGTAATGCACAAACACTTACCAATGTGTCTTACTATTTCACAAAGGTTGTTGCTGTGATAAGAAAATCATCTGAGTTAAATAGCCCAACATTATGAGACTATGAGGATGTTAGCCTACATATGAATGATGGTGCTAACCTTAGGTTATACTTCAGATATTAAGTCAGGGGTTGTCTAACAACCTGCAAGTTAAGACAAGAAGATTAACTTATAGACACAAGGACTTGCACTATGTATAACAGCTAATGACACAAGGGCTACCAATATGTATAACAGCTAATGACTGATCAGCAAAATACATAGCTCAAATAGATCTTCACTCAAGATCTAAAAATAATTATAACAGGAAAATGTGATCCGAGATCAACTCCATATGTGTTTATATAGCATTATTGTGTAAAGGAACAGTCTGGTACATAACACTGCAATATTTCCTCAGGGATATGTATTAAACCGAGAATAAATAGTATAAACACATAACACCAAGAAATATACAAACAAAGTACCTAACATACCATTTCACCTACCCTAAGGAAGCATGTAAACAATTAATACATTTGGAAATAATATAGTCATAACATTTAAAACTAATAGTGCTTAATGATGATGATAAAAGTGAAATGTTAAAAAAAAAACCACACTAAGCCCACAATATACCCTAATCAACCACACATGCTTAGTCTCACAGAACTATATCAAATAATAGTGGAAGATATTAAGTAGATGGCAAATGGGCTTATCACAGGAAAATGAATGATTATAAAGCCCAAACATAAAGCTCAAGTCAAAGCAATTATAAAATTCACTATAAGCTTTGAACACCATAAAGCTAACACTCACACTAAACCCACAGGTAGAAATTCTCTGCATAGAGGAACCTAAGACCCAAGTAAGGGATTGAACCCGTGAAGACCCAACACGCAAGGGAATCTGCTTCTTTAGACCAGACCTTCCAAATTACTGCCTAATATTATCAAAGAAAAGAACTTTATTGGATTAATGATATGTTCATGTGTGTAATTAACTAAAAGATGATTGCTATACCTCTTTAAGATAAATATATATTTCTATATATTCCCAAGTATATATCTGAAGGTACTCTTAATAGTACTAAACCAAACCTCCTATTAACATATAGGAAAGTAAAAGAAGATACAATATGTTCTTTTAAACTTGTATAGCAACTACTAAGCCTGAATAAAAAGCTGTTTAATACAGTAAATCAAGAGATCAAACATCCTGCTCCAAAACAGTTATCTCAGGGGTTGCCAACACGTTACAGCACATAATAGTAACATAAAAGGCCATGGATGACAGATGGGCTGATCATAAAGAGGAAGACTATATTGAAACAATAAAAATTAAATTAGATGATCAAAGTTAAGAGCAGACATAAAGATACTGTAACAGACATCCTTGCCCATGCATACACATACACCCAGGTCTTGATTTAGGTAGTTATAAGCATGACATTACTAGCTGAAGGTCCTAACTCTTCCCACTCTGATATTGGAAGTATAATGATCCAGGTCCTCCCTCCCAATGGTGGCAATAAACAATCATATCAGAAGATAGGACCAAGAGTCACTATATATTATTATACTTGATATAAAATAAGATTTAGTTATAGCAGAACATAGAAAATCTGTAAATATTGGTTATGAAAGCCATTTTGGAATCGGTTTCTTTTTTCATTATCTAAGGTTAAGATTGTAGATTATACATTTTCAAAATTATAACATTGTATAGTAAAAGTCATTGAGGAGACTTAGGTTACATAAGTAGTGCTTTTTAGGGAATAAGTCCGGTAAGCTTTGTCAAAGTAGTGAAAACACATGTAGGGTTACTAATTTTCACTTTCCTTCTAAACTCTAAAATGCAGGATATTATTATTCTATTAACATACAAACCTACAAAGTTAATAACTTCTTATACCCTGCTTTATTCCTAGTCCTGGGGGTTAGTGGTTAGGCACAGGGGAGGGACAGGAATAAGAAGATGCTTTCATAACTCGATTTCTTTAAAAGTTGAGCAAAAACTACTATCTGTATATAAATTGCATGTCTTCTTATACAGACAAATTAAATACCTTAATGTGGGAATTTGACTCATGGAATATCAAAGGGCTCCAGAACAGAAAGAAAAGAAAACTGTTTCTACACCTTATCTTACAGGCAAAAGAAAACGTTATACTAGTTCAGGAAACCCATCTAACCTTTGAAAAATGGTCAGAAATTAGGGAAAAAAATGGATAAGAGAAATTATAGCTTCTGAAGGTAAAACCAATAGTGCAGTCGTAGCTATAATAATTATAAAGCAATACCAAGACAAAATTATGGAAACCAAAATAGACAAAGAAGGGAGATGGTGTTATGTAACCCTCTCAACTCCTGCATTTCTTAAACCCATTTTATTACTAAATATTTACGCTCCTTGTACTAATCACCACTCCTTTCTTGCTTCATTATACCCTATTCTAAGCCAATACCAAAATCATTATATGATTCTAGGAGGAGACTGGAACACATACCAAAATCCAAAACAAGACAAGTCAAGTATACCCCTATTGTATAATAAACAAGTGTCTCTAACTTTAAATGAACTTAAATACGACTTCAATTTGTATGATCCCTTTAAATATGGAAATAATCCAAATAAATCAAATAATTTTACATTCTACTCCAATTGCCATAAAATGTGGTCGAGAATTGATTTTTTCTTAATCTCAGAAGCATTAATTATGTTAGACCCTAAAGTGAACATACATGCTAGGTACCTCTCCGACCATTCCAAAATTACCTTAAACTTTAATGGAAACCCCAAAAACTATACATTAAAAAGAGGATATAATTGGTCCCTGAACCCCAATCTTTTAACTAAAAAAGAAATAATTAATGAGATTCAATATATCCTTAAATTAACTCTGGCTAACATTACAAACCATCAGCTCCCCCCGGATATTGAATGGGTGTCAATCAAAGCTCAAATTAGGAGAATTTTTATTCAAAAAGCAACTTATTATAAAAAAACTCAACTCAGAGAGGAGCAGGTGCTGGAAACGAAAATAAAATCACTTGAACATGACCTAATAACTAATTTCAATACTCAAACAGAAACAGAACTATTGAAATGCCAAAAGGACCTCTACCTTTTACATAATAATAATTTATCCTTCCATGAAACCAAAATATTAGCTAATTATGCTAATGATGTTCAAACTCCATCTCGAGCACTAGCAAGGATTATTAACGAAACCAAATCATCCTCTGAAATTTCTGAAATATTTTATGAGAACAAAAACCATACTAAAAATGATGATATTATTAAGACTTTTGAGTTTATATATTCACAAATTTATGGAGATCAACTAATACTACCCTCAAAAGAAACCAGTACACACTTTCTCCAAAACCTTAACTTCCCAAAACTAGATCTAAAACAACAAGAAAAATTAACTGAGCCAATCTCCATAGATTAAATAACATTAACAATTCAGCAACTGAAATCACATAAATCCCCTGGTCCAGTCTCACAGCAGAATTTTATAAAACTTTTTGCCCCATTGTACCACAAATTCTATTCCGTATATTAAACTATATAATAAATAATAAAATTAATGATATTCACTTTAATGCATCTAAAACTATCTTTATACTTAAAAAAAGGCAGACCCTAAAAATCCAGATAGTTACAGACCCATATCACTATTAAATATTGATACCAAAATCCTAACATCTATACTGGCAAACAGACTAAAAAACTTATAAAAGTACAGCAATATACAGCGAGCCGACAGCGCTCAAAATCAGCGTGTAAGCAGAAAAGATAATAAAATGAAACACCATACACAACACGCTGATTTCTAATGGCCCCAATTCCAATGTAGATTCACAGAAGCAAGTAAAAACGTTATAAACGTCCAAATAATCCAAGTGAAATTAATTCTGGTAAAACAAGCTTTATTCAGTCGACACCAGTAAGCGCTTTCACCCTAAGGCTTCATCAGACAAAAGTCTGATGAAGCCTTAGGGTGAAAGCGCTTACTGGTGTCGACTGAATAAAGCTTGTTTTACCAGAATTAATTTCACTTGGATTATTTGGACGTTTATAACGTTTTTACTTGCTTCTGTGAATCTACATTGGAATTGGGGCCATTAGAAATCAGCGTGTTGTGTATGGTGTTTCAGACTAAAAAACTTAATGGATAAAATTACCTCCATCGAACAATTTGGTTTTATAGCATTTAGACAAACGAGTGATAATACACTAACACTAAATACACTAATCTCATATGCTAACCAAAACAACTTAAACATATATACACTCGTTATTGACGCCCATAAAGCCTTAGATAGAGTAAACATGAAATTTCTATTCCAAATTCTACCCTACTTTAACATACCCCAAAATTGTATCCAAACCTTACAAATACTATACAATAACCCCTATACATTGTTATATATAAACAAAACCTGGTCCAAAAGAATCCCAATCAAAAATGGAACCCATCAAGGATGCCCTTTATCTCCGCTACTATTCAACTTATATCTAGAACCTCTCTTTTTAAATATAAAACAAAATGTATACCATAACCCTCCAATAATATATAACACCAAAATCTTCTTATCTGCATTTGCTAATGATCTTAATATTTACTGTACCACATCAGTTTTGGATATAAAGAAAATACTATCTGCTATTGAGTGCTTCTCGACAATATCGAATTACAAAATGAACCTCAAAAAAACTAACATTTTCCCCTTAAAACTCCTAAACCTTTCTCTCTTCTACCACTGGTAGGAAAAATAAACACTGAAGAAATAATTAAATACTTAGGTATTACATTCTCTACAAACAACAAGGGTTTTTACTCAAATAATATAAAACAAAATTGGAATGACATCCTACTAGACCTGAATAGATGGAAAAATCTAAGACTACCGTTCTTGGCCAAAGTGTCGATAATAAATAATGAATGTCTTACCTAGATTATTATATATCTTCACATCCTCCCAGATAACCATACCCAAGAATTTTTTCAAGCAGATTCACACTGAATTTGCTAAATTTATCTGGGATCCTAAAAAAAACAGAATTTCATATGATAAATTAATGACCCCCAGAAACAAAGGTGGCCAAGACCTCCCAAACGTTAAAACATACTACTTAATTATAAACACCAATAGAATCTTGAGAATTGTGGAATACAACCCAATGGACAAATCTTGGTACCCACACTGGTTAAGAATATACCATAACCATGCCAAAAGTCTGGATATAAACCCCAAAGCATTACCATTTCTAAACACCAACCTAATGAAATCCTATAATTTAATAGAACCTCTTAAATACTCCATCATATTAACACAAAAACTATTTAAATCATTAAACCTGATACAAGCCATGATGTTATTACAACCCTTACATAAAAACCCTAACCTCAAAATAAACAATCAGATGTTAGATCTAAAACACTTCCCTTGCCTAATAAACAAAACCTTACAAGACATATACCCATACTTAAATTGCTCAGTCCAAGAATTAAGAAACTGACTGAACCTCCCCAAATCATATTTACTGATCCTGAGACGATTAAAGAATTGTGTATGAGTTATCTCCATGAAACTATCATTAATAATGAAGACATAGCAACCTGTAACTTACTTTGGAAGTCTCTCCTCCTAAACAAAAAATATACTTCATGTACTTACAAAATGATTAAAGACATTAAATTCCAGAAATATATACTCATATCGGACTATTGGAGGAAAAACCATCCATCCACTGATGATCATAAATTGATTCAAGCAATCAACTTAACAATAAAATCTATATCCCTTCAAAATTGGCTTTTACTCAACTCATGATATATAATAATGCATACTACACACCTACTATCTTACACAAATTTAACTCTAATAATTCCCCAACCTGCCCACATTGCAAAGATAAAGCTGCTGACCTACTCCACATGTTCTGGAGCTGTAAATGTGTATTCAAACTTTGGAATTCCCTGAAATTGCAACTGCAAAAGACGGGCTATCAAACATCTACACTCACCTGGGAATTTATGATATTACACATCCTCCCAAATAACATATCCAAAAAAACAAGCAATCATTGTGATCAATATTTTCCTCTTAATGAAACTTTATATAGCTAACAACTGGCTTAATCCAACCAAGAACTCTTGGGAGAGCTTTAGAGTATTGGCGATTAAACATATACTAGTCCATAAAATAACAATTAACAAAGGAGCCCAAAATATTAAATCTTACAAACTTTGGGAACAGATTTTTCATATCATACTTGCATAAATTACCACATATAAACCTATTCCACCGTAATTAAGAATTCCCACATCATTTTGCATTCATAAACTACAGAAATTGTTATTTGCTTGTAAGATTTTATCTATATTAAGAATACTGAGATAACCTGTTTTATTCTGTTGAATTGTGGAAGCATCTATGTACATAGTGTAAATAAGATTATTTGTTTGATTAACTTTCTTTTGTTTTAACCTGAATGCAGAACATTTGTGTAACATTCACTTACTTCCGTTTGTATATGCAACGTCTCAATTTCTCATCTGTTATATTGTAAAAATAAATAAACATTATTGAAAAAAAAAGAAGGCTTTTCTGACCATGGCTGCCACATGATGGTTGAATATGAGATTGATGTCAATCTGAGTACCCAGGTCTCTCACCACAGGTTGTGTGCTTAGGGGCTTGCCGTTGATGTGGTAATCAGTAGAGGCCGTGTTTTTGCCAAATTATATGATAATACATTTTTTTGCATTTAACTTAAGGCCATGAGTTTGGCACCAGTTATTTGCAGCTGTGAGACCCTCTTGCAGTATGTTAATGTCATTTGGGGAGTCAGTGACAGCACCTAACTTACAGTTATCTGCAAACTTGGTCAGCCACAGGCCCTTGGTCTTTGCCTGGACCTCTGAGAAGTACATGCCAAACAGTAGGGGTTCCAGGACAGATCCCTGGGGAACACTACTAGTAACAAATTTGCTGTCAGTGGTGGTGGCACCTATTTTGACCTTGTGGGTCCTCTCTGTGAGCCAGTTGGCCACCCATCTGATGAGATAGGGACTAACACCAAGTTGTGTTGTCGGTCTTTGTCCAAATTTCTTGCATTAAGAGGTTGAGAGGTATGAATATGGTGTGTAGATTGTTTAATCTGCAGAATGTCCAACTTTGGTGAAAGGAATGATATATGGTTGTTTCTAGATTTCTGATACATACGATCCAGCAAGGATCTATTTATTAAAATAGTGATGGTGCATGTTAAGGCATTAGTGACAATTTTAATGTACTCAATTGGTATTTTATCAATGGCTAGGGAGTGGATTTTTTTAGCTTAGGAATTATTTTTTGATAGTGATAGTACTGACTGGTGCAGCTTTAATACTAAATAGGCTTTTGTTGTGCTGTTGGTTATCCAGCAAATGGAGATAGCATTGTCTTTTGTCAGTGTTTATGACATATTTAGTTTGGTTGAGTAGATGTCTGTATTGCTAATGTAGATTTGGGATTTTATTGGGGAGCCAAGCTTTCTTGACTTTGTCTCTTTCCCTCATTTATTGCTTAGCATTTAGACTGATCCATGGGGCAGAGTGGATTTTTACTCATTTTTTAGCGGAGCATGATGAGTTGAGTACACTGAGAAAAATGTTATTAAATTGTTGAGTGGCTTCATTAAGAGAAAGATGCCTTAGGAAAGACCGGTAAATGAGCTGCATGGTGGAAGTATTTCTTTTTCATCTGATTGCTAAGGAGGGATGGTGGTATTTGAAGCTCTCTGCCAGGATGCCTGTTTTAAAAATTTTGCTGGGATGGGTTGTTTAGAGCCAGTTACTAGTTGGTGAGGGGTTTATTTGGGATAAAGTGAAGAGTTTAACAGGAGGAGAAGATCGTTTGCTATTGAGCTATTGCCAGTTTTTGTTAAGGTCTCTTAGGATATATACTTTTGGGGAATATGATGCGATAACTAAGTGAGTATATGTTTAGCTGTAGCAATGTGGTCTCCAAAGGGAATGTAAACTGCTGTGATACAGAGGCTTTAATTGGAATCATTTTTAGGAAAGATATGAATATCTTGGCTTTGTCAGTCTAGTAAATGAGATGCTGGAAGAGTGATCATAAGTCCTCCTGTTTTTTTGTGTTCCTGTCTACTCTTAGTATGTTGTAGTTGGGTTGGAAGAATTCCACTGCCTTCAATTCTTATTTTTAACCATGTTTCTGGGAGAATAAGAGTATGTGTGGGCAATGGAGGGCTATACATGCATGGAGTTCAGATACTTTATTGCATTTGCTCCTGTTAATATCGAAGAGTTTGACTACTGTTGTGGAAGTGACTATTTGTGTTGTAGGTTCTATTGGAAAAGATGTTGAGTTGTCAGGGTGGATTAGTCCTGAGTTAGGGTGAATATCACCAGATAATTGCAGTCTAGACTCTGAGTCTTAGCTTATGCCTTCAGAAGGTCTGCTTCCTTTAAGTCCAGGGTCAAATACCCTATCCCCCAACTAATCATCTAGTTTATTCTAAAAGACCACCAATAAATTCAAACCTCTTAATGCAGTGGCAGAGAATTCCAAAACCTTTCAGCTGTGATATGAAAAGCCATAGCAAGGAAGTTAGGTCCTTGCTTCAAAGTGATGACGATATTAAGGGCTATTTTTCTGAAGGACCCGTTTTTATTTTAAAAAATAAACCTAACATAAAAAAGCTATTAGAGAGACCAGTGGGCACCATGTTGGTATAACCACCATGGTGAAATGTGGTTACTACAAACACTGTGCTTATATCAACACCGGTTTGACTAATTCATGGGCATTCAAGGTTTTCACTGCTTCAAACTGGGGGAAATTTAATTGTCAGTCAGCTAGAATAGTTTACTTGGCAATTTGTGAGTCCTGTGGAGCATACTGCATTGGAAAAACTAAAAATTCCCTAAATAAGAGACTTTACCAACATTTGTACAGCATTCATAAAAATGATGTGAAAAATGCTCTGGCCAAACATTCAGTGGACTGTGCTGGATTTAAGAAGTTTTCTTTTCTTGTTTTAGAACAGGTAGAGGAGAATTTATTTTTGGGGGACTGGCAAAATCATTTGCTGCAAAGAGAGATGTTTTGGCAGCTGAAGCTGAACACAGCTAATCCCCCGATTTTAAATGATTGTATATCTATCCACAGTCAATTGAGAAGACGGGCATCTTGTATTTAATATTTTTTATTGATTAATATTTTTTATTGATTAAACATAGTTTTGCATTTTAATATGTATTTAATAACTAGGTTTTTGTTGGTAGTTTGAATTATATATTTTATGTATTTCTTTATAATTAGTGAACGGGGGGGTGCGTGCTAATAGCTGATTCACTGTTGTTTTTAAAAACAGGTTTTACTAGTGGCACTCTGGTTCTGAAGATGTCAAAGTAAGAGATAAAAGTGCTTAACCACTGTGCATTCATTATCAAATAAAGTATGTGCTGGGATTTGAGGCTACCTAGAATCCTTTTTTTTTTGTTTTTGTCCTTACTTAGTAACTTCACTCCTGAATGACTTGCCACAAAAACTCTGAAAGCCACAAATTTTATTAACAGACAAAAAATATACGGCAAAAATTAGGACATTCTGTGAAAATCTGGACAGTTGAGAGGTATGTCTATGATGCATTTCAGTCTAATGTTTATATTACTTTATTTTATTTTAACAGTTTGTTGACTGGGTTTGTCACACTAGGCCAGTGGCCTGTTTTCAGGGGAGACCCAAGGTAGTATTTATACTGACTCAGAAAAATTTGGCAACATCTCCTACTCTTTTTTCGGTTAAGTGCCCTAGGATTGTTTACTTCCACTGAACTACCACCAATGTAGGCAGTTAAGACTCAGTTTAACATCTCATTTGAAGGATGGCACATTCAGGAATGCAGCACCCCCTTATTCTGCACTGCAGTGTTAGTACTGGAAAATGCATCTGTTCACCTGGAGAAATATTCTAGCACCATGAGGTTTAGTCCATGGAAAGTTATTTTGTCACAGGATCAGCTTGGTTATTCTGTTTGGTCCACCTGAATATATTGGCAGCATCTGACATGGTTAATCATGGGATTCTGCTGCAGCTAAATGCACTGTTGTGACATCTCAAGTGTTATCCTAAAGTGATTTGACTCCTATCTCTCTACTCAGAGGGTGGTATAAGCGGTTAATTCTTCTTCTTAATCCTACCTTCACTGTGTCTCAAGATTCGGTTTTGGGCTTGTTACTGTTGTACATGCACGTTTGTCTTCAAAGACTTGTATTTCAAAGGAGATGCTTACAACACAACTGCTACACAGATGACATGCACTTGTATATTCCCTTCCCTCAGGAATGTATGAGGGGCCTAAATGAACTAACTTCAGACTTGGAACTCATCCACTACTGGATGATTTATAATCAACTTAACCTCAATACCATAAAGCTTACTGAAGTGATTATTCATGTCACTGGCCATACTTAATTCACTATAGTTTTATCTCATGTTACATACAGCAGAGACAGAATGGAATTTGTGTCAAAGGTGCATGATCCTGGATCAGTCTTAAGGACCAGATGTCTGCTGTCATTAAATCTTCTTGATTATGTTTGAGGATTATCCCCCTATTAAGCACTTTGATCCAGCCATGGATCTATTGCTCGTGGTACATACCCTGGTTACTTCCAGACTCAAGTATTATAACAGCCTGCACCTGACTGAGGCTTCCAATTTGATGAGTTTGAATTGTCATCATGATACCTTAGCAAGACAGACAAAGGTACTGCATGCAAGTCTGGTGATTTCACCTTTTATAGTTATAGCCACTTGGAAATGAGACTCATAAACTATTTAGTAAGGGTTTCACCTTTATACTAACCAAAGGACAAATTTGAATAAAACTTTAATTAACTTAAAATTATTTGTACATAAATTTGTCCATTTTATATTAGAACACTGATTTGTACATCAGGTATCCTGGTGGTTTTGATAGGAAAAGTATTTATAACCAACACCCCCCCCCCCAACATCTAGCAATTTTTGTGTTTGAGCATTTGTGTGAAAATAACATCGGTGTTCTTTCATATAGTAAAAAAAATTATTTTTCTAATCAAACTGTATCTGAAATGAAATTGTAAAAATCCATTTTGGGAGACTGTACAGTAGCTATAATGAAACCTGATTTTTGGAATTCCTAAACTATACAAGGATCAGAAAAACATTTCATTCCATTCAACAGTGGCTGCTATAGGTTCAAAAATACAACCTTTAGCCATACATGTAGGCAAGAAATTTAAACATTTTTTGAACAAGATGACATGAAATTTTTTTAAATTTTTAACGTAAGCAGAATATTTGGATGAAGTAGCATTCCTTATTATTGAAGTCAATTTATTTATGATAATACCTCATCAAACATGTACACATTGGCTTACTGAATCTATAAACACATTTAATGTGCTGACTAATGTCGAGGTTGGATTAGTTTCAGACATCATCAACATAATTTTGAAAAACAACTATATATAGTTTGAAGGACAGTATTACCACCAATTGTCTGATGTGGCTACTGGTGTTGCTTTAGAACCAGTTTTATAAATATTAACTTATGGCATTGGGAGAAAAAATGGTTTCTTATAGTTAGGTTTTAAAGATCGTTTGCTCATTAATGTGCATTTAAAAACATTCATTTGAACCAACCAGCAAATAAAAAACATATATCGTATCACAGTGTTATAATCATTAGTTCGGATAAGTTAAAACAACATGGATTTAGGTACAGCTACAAATTGAAATCCATCTAAATCCAGAACTGAAGTCCAAAGAAGAACATTAACACTTTGAAAAATGTCCTTTAAAACTGATGAACAAAAATACTCCAATATGCAGTCCATTTGTCCATAGCAATATTCTTGTTTTGCCAAGACCTCAGTTTATGAGGGGTATCATTAATGTACATTTTGGATGATATATTTATATTGTGGAAGGGTGAAACTAAAGACATAAAGATATTTATTAAGTATATAGAAATAGCAACAGATTTTTTGATGTTTACATATAAAATTGATGTGTAAACAAATTGATTATGTGTATGTCATAATTTATAAAGACAAAAGAAGGTGGCAGTGTTGATCTGCATCAATAACAAACATACCTCCAGGTTGGTTAAACAGAAAGTAGCTATGCACAGATTACTAAAGACAAAATCCCATACCATATCCTAGCAAACTAGAGGTCACCCTCTGTGTCCCATGAAACCTATAGACTCATATTTAGACCTACTGGAGACACTTACCATTCAACCAAATACCATACTGATGGCAGACTTTAATAATCTGTCTGGGAATTGGAAATCCTACATGACCCCACTTTGCAGGAGCAGATGTTCCTGGATTTTGTAAACACAAACACCCTGGACCAGTTAGTGCATACACCTACTAGAGGTACAAACACATTGGACCTGGTACTCATAAATATGTGAGAATGCTGCACCCCCCATCCCCTGAGGGTCATGTCCTCTGTGGTAAGGTCAGACAACAAAGCAGTCTCCTTTGAAATATGTTATGTAACCCCAGCAACCCTGTAACAGTTGGACACTTCTCCAAGGCAAACTACTTTTTATTAAGTGATAACCTGTCAAAATTTCAAGCCCCTTCAAACCCAGAAAACACAGCAGCCTATGCAAAACTGTTCACATAAACTTTGTACAGCCATGTCAATGATTACACAGAAGCTGCTGTGCCTATCAGACATAAGCCCAAAACTAAGTCAAAAACAAATCACACTAATGGAATCCACAATTAAGCAGGGTGTACAACAAAAAAAAGTCATAGCTAAAATTAGGAAGTGTAACACAAAAAAGATAAAACCTCTCTTGTCAAACTGAATAGACAACTAAAAGGACAAATTAAGTTCAACAAAGCAAATTTTGAAGTAAAGATAGAGTCCCAGGCCAAAGACAACCATAAGGTATTCTTTAGCTATTCCTGAAATCTCAAAGGCAGCTGTTGGTAAATGGAGCCATGTTCACAGAAACCAGCGATTTAGAAAAATCTTCTGGGTGACAAATTCAGCTTCAGCTTTAGCCCCTTACTCCTACACACTCCTCAGTAAATACCATCTAACATAATCCCTTTAACTATCAGTAGGGAGCAGGTCTTAGATAATCTGTCTCTAAGGCCAGGAATACAGCTTTAGTGGGCCCCGATAGCATCCCAGGGTGCCTCCTAAATAGATTGAAATATGACCTATCAGGGCCATTAGTGTCATTATTCATCCACAGTCTCCCAAAAGCTTCATGCCATACAAATGGAAGACTACAATAGTCATCCCTCTGTACAAGGATGAACCATCAACAGATACTGAGAACTACAGACACATTAGTCGTGTAGACTCATATGCAAAGTCATGGAAAGAATTATCATGGAAATGATTAACAATGACTTAGGAAATCTTCAGGCACTGGACTCAACACATTTTTGTTTTATCAAATGCAGGTCATGCCTACTGAATTTGGCTGATTTCTTTGAGAAAGTCACCAAGGCAATGGATTATAGCAAATGGTGCATACTGCCTACCTTGAACTGGCTAAGGCATTTGATACAATAATTCCTTCGGCTCAGACATTGTAAAAAAATCTTACAGAATTAAACATAAATAAGTTCATAGGTTCATAGGTTGGTACTAGGCTATCGGCTCTAGGGCCTATACAAGCCTAGCCATAACAATTCCCTGGCTATTTCCTCCCACACTAATTACAAACCTCTGTGCAACTTGCTGGATAGCCATCTGTCTCACAGACAGGACCCAGGAAGTTAGGATGGAAGAGACCACCTCCACAAAGATGACCACCAGTGGATGCCCCCAGGGTTCTGTGCTGGGTCCACTCCTCTTTGCCATCTACTTTTCGGAAGTCAAGCCAATGTCAAGGGCCTCTGGCTTACCAAGATTGCAGATGACTGGAAGCTAGGTGCAATCACAGAAAACCCAATGCCAAAACATGCATAATCTTACTTTTTGGGAAGTTGTCCACTCAGGGGAAACTGCCTCATTGATAAAATGGTCCTAAAAGTAGACATGGTAGTCAGGGATTTGGGACCTATGCAGACAGTAACCTGACTTTCGACCAACATCTGTCTAAGGTGAAAATCATTCTATGTCAATCAACTTATAAGTAAGGGCATGGCATCTAGGTCAATGGAAGCCATCATGCCACTGTACTCAGTCCTCATCAGACACATCATTGAGTATAATGCCCTCTTCGGTTTGCACCTGACCAGACATATGGAACAATTGGAATGCCCACAGAGGTTCCTCATGAAAAGAATACAGGGTGTAAACACAATGTCCCATGCAGATTGCCTCAAAGCCCTATATTGATACTCTGTTTCTTACAGACTCCTGAAAGGAGATTTATACCTGGCAAACAAAGCATCCTTGGATCCACCTCTGATGGACCTTTTGCACATCCACAAAATGAACACCACCAGAAGTACTAGATCTAAGAATTTAACTTTGCTTGTGACTTAGGTAGAACATGTTGGAAGGGCAGGTATATATTTCAAAGAATCACTATTTTATGGAATAGGCTCTTCATCCATGTTTAGCAGGGTCCTTCCCTAACCTTATTCAAGTTCAACCTGGACCAGTGAATGAAAAATTGGAAAGTCATCCCTGGTGTTACTCCTATGTCTCTGATGGACAGAGGCAGCTGTTAAATCATGCCCTAACTAATATACGCCCAATAAAATAACCTCTAATGCACAATAACTCATAGGATATATTTGGGTTGAATGACTATGCTTATAAAGGCCCCAGTGGTCATTAACTTAGCATATACCTATGAACCTAAGAAATATGTCCATTATATGTATATACATATATATATATATATATATATATATATATATATATATATATATATATTTAAAAGACCAACTTTTCCCAACATGTACTTACATCATAGTAGTTGCCACCCAAACAAGGAAACGTTATGAGTGGTAAAGGGGCAAATGGTTAATTTCTGAGATTATCATCTGATGAATTAACATTTATAAGTGCAATTGAAATTTTAATTATCATGTTTAAACAGAGGGGGACTCCATTCATATATCAGCAAAAGAGACTCAAGAAGTACAAGTAGGTAGAGAAAACAAGTTTAAACCAATATTAAGGGGTAAAGATCCTATGAGTCAATGCAGTTAACATGACACACTGCTCTATCTGAGGCCTATGGCTATACCATTGCAGTAGACTCCAATCAAACTAAAGATGCACTGAAAAAAATAGAGCATAGTATTTGGTCAGGAACTTATGTATTTATTTGATTTATGTATATTTGTTTGCCGGGAAAGTCCTTCAGATAAGATGTTAACTTAGGTGGAAGTAGAAGATCCCATGGCACACTCTGAAAAGATTAAGGGAAGTTCCCTGATGCCCTTGCCAAACTTCCACTAGCAGTGTAAATACATCTCAAGTCTCCCCCAGAAAGAGGCAGTCAACAAAGGATAAATAAAGTAAATAAATAAATAAATAAAGTCCTACTGGGGTTGAACCCATTTTCAGTGGATGCCCAGAGAGAAAAGCTCCGCAGTTCTTACAAATATAAAGAACAGAGAGCATTTTATATATATATATATATATATATATATATATATATATATATATATATATATATAAAATAGGTTTACCTCCACATAATGTCGATGGCCACAATGGCAACCTCACTTCCATGAACTCCGAACTGAGTCTTCACGAACCCTCAAATGCAAATATTCCGAACTAAAAAATCTTGTACCCTTTTTGACCCATGTTAGCACTTGTTTGTAGGTGTGGTGCAGTCAGAAATTTCGACTTTCAATGTTTTGTCAGCTTTTTGAGGTTTTGGCTATACAGGTTTCGCGGAAATGTTTTGGCAGTGTGAATGTTCGCTATTGTGGCCGTCGACATTATGAAGGTAAACTATGTATATATATATATATATATATATATATATATATATATATATATATATATATATACATACACATTAAGTAAGACTGTAGGAGTGTTACATTATACAGGGAAAAAAAGCTGTACAGTTTTTACACATACAAAATCCAGAAGATATTCATTTTTCATTCATATATTGTATAACAAACAAAACTGTTTTGCAATACTTTGGAGCTTTTCTTCTGGGTATCCATTGAAAATGGGCTTCTACCCAGTCAGACTTTCCCCATAATCAAATGTCAATAAATTAATTAAGTAATTAATTAATTAATTACACCATTATGACATTTTACATTGTGAATCAGATAAGTATGTGCATTAAAATTGTATGTGCAGTTTATGATCTACAGTTGAAATTTCAAACATTGCTTACACAAAAATAGAATATGTAAAGCTAATAGAAAGAGATATATTTGTTTAGAGATAAATTGTTAGGATGTTATGTCATTTAATAATTGTAAACTTGGAGCTTTTCAGTAGTAAAGTAAGTAGGCTTGAGTTTGTAGAGGCAGTGATAGGTTTGGATGTCAGTGAGATGAAAGGAAGTACTGCCAGCACAGATAGCTGGAATTTTTAAAATAATAATATGTCATTTGTGAATATCAAACTGACTTATACAAGATGCTTGTGTTACAAATGTATTATAACTATATGTCATGTGTATATCAAACTGATTTATACAGATGTTTGTATTGAAAAGGTATTTGTAAAGTGCTTGTGTTTGAAATGTATCCACAGTGTGCCCTATTGGAGAGAACAGAACTGTACATGCATTATTGTAACTGTTTAAATGTATATGTTTTAACAGAGAAAACTAGAGGGTTAACCTCAGTCCAGCAAACTTTAAAATAAATCTGAAATTAAATCACTTTATAGGCTAAGCCATAAAGATGTTATCTCACAGGTTTCAATGCAGCCACAGACACAAAGTCTGTACTAGGAAGATTTCTGTATTGCCTTTGGGGTGAACTAATTGCCACTCAAGAAGAGTGGATGTGTTTAAATTGTTTTACGACCTCCAGAAACTCAACATGTCTGAGCAAAACTCTTGTGTGTGCATTTTTTACATTTAAATGTTAAAATCCTGGCAGTTTCCATGGTTGGTGATACTGTGGGAAATAGAGTCAGATGACCAGATGTATGTGATGTCATTCTGTTTAGAAATAATGTTTTAATATTAGAGAAGACTGATGTCTCAAAAGCATTCTGTATTATGTATTAGGCCTGATAACAAGAAATACCATTTACCACATCATCTGCCTTACTCTATTAAGTAAGTTATTAGGGAATAGTATAATTCTCTTAGATTCAGTCAGGAATATAGTGAAGCTTAGTTTAGGTATTGTTTTTCTTAATTTGTCTGAGCCTGTCCTTCAATGTTATTTTAAATATTTCCTGTGATTTTGAACTCTGATGTCACTGTGGAATATACTTAGTATTTTCTTGTTCTTTTATTATTTATTATAAAATGTATTTAAACATTTCATTATGGCTGATCTTTGTAGAGATATTTAAGTTTTGAGAGCATTTGCATATTTATTTGGTGACACTGTGTGGGCCACTCCTGATAGCCTTGCTCTTGGAAAACTACCATTTGTATTAATATTAATTTCACTCAGTATATTAGGTACCTTTGTAATGGCCTTAAAATAGCTGGTGAGGGGTTCTGTTGGCAGTGATAACTACCTTATAATCTGGGCAAAAAAGGGCATAGCTAGTAAACCTGTGCCAGTCTTTCCCAGGTGTGTCTGTGTGTGTGTGTGTGTGTGTGTGTGTGTGTGTGTGTGTGTGTGTGTGTGTGTGTGTGTGTGTGTGTGTGTGTGTGTGTGCATGTGTGCGTGTGCATGTGCGTGTGTGTGTGTGTGTGTGTGTGTGTGTGTGTGTGTGTGTGTGTGTGTGTGTGTACAAATCAGATCTCAAAGAGTGTATGTGTATCAGCTACTTGAGCAGGGACAAGAAGCACTGGTTGGACAGATAGAGTGCTGGAGGACTTGGCTTGGAACCCTGTCTAAGGACTCAACTCTATAGCTGTGCCAGTGGGGAGACTTATTGGGGATCTGGAGAAAAAGAATGGAGCCAGCTCCTGACTAACTGTGTTCCCTATGTGCTCTTCAGGGAAATTGTGCTTGATTGTGCTTGATGCAAACAGCTGCATCTGGAGATACTGTGTGTGTGTACCTGTTATCCTCCCAGTGAATGTCCCCCACTGGTACCAGTGGTGAGGATTGAGGATCCTTGATTACTGGCCCAGAGGTGGAGGGTTGACACATATTGGTTGGCAGTGGTTTGATATTCACATCACACTTAGTATATTTGCTTTATAAAAAAAATATTAGTATGTAGTAGAACATGAGACAGAAGATACACAGATACAGATGTTAAATGACATAGGGACGGAGGGGAAAAGATGGACATATGGAGGTTTGCTATATATGAAAGGGGAAAAATGTTTATGAGTAGTATTTATATACTGTTCTGAAGAACTGCAGGTGCACAGCCATTTTTCTAATACGTGTTTTTTTCAGTGATGCTTTGAATAAAGTTAGTTTATTGTTTTCTTAGTTTTTATGGGGTGGATTTCCAGATTTCTGTGGCATGATAAGAGTAAAGTGAGTCACTGGCACATTATATGATTTTATGACAGATGGTGGTGTTTTGCTTCTGGATATGAGAGTTCTGGCAGTGCTATAAGGGCAGTATATTAGTTTGAATGCTATAGGGAGCTGTGAGTAGTTAAGGTAGTATGGAAGTTAAAGCAAGTGAAGATCATTTAGGGCTATGCAATGATAATTCTTTTGAGGGTATTTGCAGCAAATTTGGCAATTCTATTGTATATCATTTCTAATTTGTTTATTATGGCAGAGTTGAGATTAGTAAAGATATCTGATACATAATGTAAGGAGTGGATTAGATATGTTCTTGCTATTAATTTTCTAGAGTCGACAGTGAGAAATTTTTTCACCCTGTACAGGGAGCCTAGTTTACAGTATGCTTTTCTGATGACTTGGAGCAGGGGGTGATCATATCTGAAATGATCACCGATTAATATTCTGAGGAGTTTGGTTTGAGAAACAGTCTGTTTTTGTGTTATTAGATGATAGAATGTGGAATCAGTGTTTACTTCTAGGTAGTTGTAGGGATAAATAGCATTAGCTTTTTGGGGGGAGTGGGTAAAAAGGCTTGTTGGGTGATGTGTAGGGAGAATGGCATCTGAGTAGAACAGATGAGTGCAACATCATCTGCATATTGTACTATTTGCTTGTTTGGAGGTGGAGTATAGATTGTTAATAAAGATATTAAAGAGAAGGTGCTCTAGACTTGATCCCTGGGGGATGCTGACTGACAGGTAAGAAATCGGAGTAGTCTTTGGTGCTGCTTAACAGCTTGTTTCCTTTTAGACTGCTGGGAAACCAGTTAGAATTAGAACACTGAGACCTAGTGAAGCAAGTGCATGAAGAAGTTGTTGGTGTGCAACTGTAACAAATGCTTTTGACAGGTCAAATAAAGTGGCTGAGATGAGTTTGCCATTGTTTCTAAGTTCACTGAAAGTGTTGGCAAAGTGGAGGAGCACAGTTGTAGTATGATGATAAAGTCAGAAGCCATTTTGGGTGAGAGAAAGGAGGGTCTGGTCAGTGAGATATTTGATTAGTTGGGAGTGTATGCATTACTCAAGCCCTAACTTTCTAGCCCAACGGTTCCTGGAGTTCATAAATTCAAATGCCATGGAACAGCTAGTCACTGTTCCCACAAGAGGAGAAAATATACTAGATCTCATTGTCACAAACATGGGGACAAAATGCTCCACAGCAGAAGTATATCCCTCATTGGTGAGATCTGATCATAAACTAATCTCACTGGAAATCCACATCCCGCCCCCACTCCAAACAAAAAAGACCATAGTGAAGAACTTCTCTAAAGTAAACTTCACACTACTCAAGACTGGTGTGGTATCCTTCAAGGCCCCTGAGCCAGAGGAAACCACAACCCAATCTGCGGAAGCCCTTACAAATGCCTTCTATGAACACCTCCAGGACTGCATGGATCAGGCAATCCCAAATAAAACCAAGACTCTTTCCACAAAGGGCAAACGTCCAGTCTGGTGGACCCCAGCCATTAACAAACTTTACAATAAGAGGAGAAAGCTATTACATGATAGAACAAAATCCATAAAAGGGAAGTCACCCCTGATCATTATTAGTAAAAAAATACGAGCACTCATAAAATCAACTAAGGCCAATTTTGAGAGAAAAATTGCCATGGATTCAAAGGACAATCATAAGGCCTTTTTCAGCTATGTTAGGAACCTGGGTGGAAACTCCCAGATATGCTCAGAATTAGTCCAAAATGATACAAAAATCACTGAACCCACAGACATTGCCAACATACTGGCAGACAGGTTCAGTGCAAACTTCACCCCTCTCCCCTAAAGGAGAGATAACTATCCCAGCCGAGTGTAGCCTCCCGGACATCTCAAATGCGCAGGTGAAAGCTGCTCTCTCTAAAGCTAAAAACACAGCATCAATGGGACCGGATGGTGTCCCCGGCTGTGTGCTACACGAGCTAAATGAGGAATTAAACCCGCACATAAGGCAGCTGTTTAATCTCAGCCTTACCACAGGATACATGCCCAAGGAGTGGCGTACGGCAACTGTGGTCCCACTCCACAAAGGCGGCGCCTCTACGGACCCTGGTAATTACCGCCCCATAAGCTTAACAAGTCTAGTCTGCAAAGCTATGGAGAGGATCATAATGGAGCTCATAAACAAAGATATAGGGGACTTGCAGACATTGGACCCGACCCAGTTTGGCTTCGTCAAGGGAAGATCATGCCTTTTGAACTTGGTCGACTTCTTCGAAACAGTCACCAAGGCCATTGATGAGGGAAAGGCAGTCCACAGAGCCTACCTTGACCTTGCAAAGGCTTTCGACACAATACCCCACTCGGGTATTGTAGAAAAACTTACCAGCTTAAATGTAAACCCATATGTCACAAGATGGGTTGCAAACTGGCTTAAGGACAGAACCCACAGGGTTAGAGTTGCTGGCGCTGTGTCAGACTCCAAGCCGGTCACAAGTGGTGTCCCACAGGGCTCGGTCCTTGGCCCCCTATTGTTTGGCATCTACTTCTCAGAAGTACAGGCCAACATGGGAGGACTTTGGCTGACAAAGTTTGCAGACGACTGCAAACTGGGCGCCATAGTGGAAAGTGCATCGGACACGGATATCCTTCAGAAGAGACTCACAGAAACAGATAGCTGGTGCCAGAGCCATGGCCTGAAGTTAAACGCCAAAAAATGTATAGTCATACCCTTCGGGAAAAACAAGGTAACCCCAAGCTACCATATAGGTGGCAATCCACTAAGCACAGAAGAGGTTATCAGGGACCTGGGGACCCAGGTTGACAGTGGCCTTTCTTTTGACACTCACGTTGCTAAAGTGGTTAGAAAGACCTTCTACATTGCCCACCTGATCATGAAGGGATTCACATCCAGATCTAGTGAGGTCATTGTTCCCCTGTACTCTTCACTTATCAGACCAATGATCAAGTACAATGCCCCATTCGGGATGTATCTCACCCGACATCTGCAGCAATTGGAGAGACCCCAAAAGTTCCTCACCAAAAGGATAAAGGGACTCCAAAATCTGTCATATGCTGCCAGATTGAAGAAACTCCAGCTCTATTCAGTCGCATACCGTCTGCTCAGAGGTGACATGTGCCTGACATACAAGGTCATGTCCAACCCGGAATTAATGGACATGCTCCACCTCAAAAAATCCAAATCCACCAAAACCACTAGAGCAAGCGACTTAAACCTTAGCACGGATATAAATAGGACGTGCTGGAGGGATAGATTTATCACTCAGAGACTCCCTATGCTGTGGAATAAAATCCCGGTCCATGTGAGGCAGAGCACCTCGCTGACTCTGTTCAAGAGAAATCTAGACCTGTGGATGGGAGATCGTAGGTTTACCCCGGTAATCATCTCTGTGTCACTGCTGGACAGAGGCACAACAAACTAATGGGCACAGTATTTTTTCATATAAGGGGTGGCGTAAGCCACAAAAATTTGGGCTAGGCTTATAAATGCCTTAGGGCAGATAGCCTAGTATAAACCTATGAACCTATGAACCTATTTCTCTACGATCATAGATAGTGGTGCGAGTATGGCAATTGATCAATTGTTGCTTAGGTCAGTATAGTATATTTGCTACCTTTCTGGAGAGGTATAAAGTATGACATTTTCCAGATATTAGTGACATAGTTTTCCTTTGCTATTGATTAGAATGGAGATAGAATGCTATGGCTTCTGCTGTCATTTTTAGATAAATGGGTGGCAGACTGCCAGAAGTCAAGTTGATAGGTTTCAGTTTTTGTAAATATGTTTTATTGTTGAGGTGGGGACAGTTTTGAGTATGAACTGTGTGTGGTCTGGGATGCTGACAGCTGTGGAGGCACTTTGTTGAGAGATACAACTGAGTTTATAACATGGGATTTGAATTGTGTTACTCTATTATGTGTTGTTGGGGTTGAAGTCAAGGTTTGCTCTGGTGTGAGTATTTGTTTTATGTACTGCCAGCAGAGTGTAAGATTGATTTGATTTGTGTTTTGTGGGAGTTCAAAATAAGCCTTTTTGTCATTAAGTATGCATTTTAGCTAGATTCCTCAGATGACTGTAGTCTTGTAGGGAGGATGTATTTTGGGGGGGTTTTGCCACATTTTTCATGCACGATTTCTTTTTATTAAAAGTTGCACTTTATTAGTTCACAGTCTGGCCTGATTATTAAGTGTATTTAGGTATATTTGATTGAAATAAGTGACTGACTCATCTAGTGGTAGAGTTTTAGGGGGTTGCTGTCATGTTTTTTAAGAGTTCAGGAATTACATTTCTTTGGTTACATATTTTTTGTAGGTCACTTGCTGCTAAATGCTAAGCCACTGCCTGATTATGTAAGTGAGTAGGTGCTCATGGATAATGCCATGTAGGGTTCCACTAGCATTAATATTATTGGATTTGATTTTGAGGATGAAGTCAAGTGTTGTTTCACTCCTTGAGTTTTTCTGTAGTCTCATGGTATCTTTTATCAGTTGATAGCAGCCATATAGATTCAGCTCTGGTCAATTTAGGCTGATGTGTTCCCAATTAATGTTTATATCACCTAAGATTAGTGTTTATTTACATTACTGTGTGACCAGTACAGGATTTCTTCTAGTGTGGCTAGATTATTTCCATGAGAGATGTAAAGGTGATTAAGCAGATAAGTTTTTCATTGCTGGGTCACTAAAATATGTGCATTATGAAACTGTGGGACTTTATGAGGATAGGGGGTTATTCTAATGTGTTTTTGAAAGCAATTGCTATTCTGCCTCCTCATTTTTGTATTCTGTTTAGTCTGATAATACTGAAACTTTGGGGCAGAACTGCATTCTCAGGTATGTCTGGTTTTAACTAGGTTTCTTTTGTGACAGCTGTCTTAGGCAGTAGGATGGTAGGCAGGCAAGGAGGTGTTGGGGTTTGTTACAGATACTCTGCAAGTTTGTGCTCAGTCGGAGGAGGTTGTGATATTTAGGGAGAAAGGTATAGGGTTTTGAAAGATGCTGCCCTGCAGATTGGTTGTGGGTCAGGATTTGTGTGTATGTCAACACTTAAGAATAGTTTGATGCTTTTGTTTTGATGTCAATAGTAGTACTTGGATTTTGTTTGTATGTGTGGTTAGAGAAGGCAGAATCACTTATTTGTTTTTGTGTTTTAATGCATATATGTTTAGTAGTGAGTGTGGGTATAGTTCATCAGATATAGAACAGAAATGAGAAGTGGCAAAAGGTTTGTGAGTGCAGGTTTGTTGAAGAGTAGTTATGTGGCTGTATGTGGGTTTGGATGTTCGTGATACGTGAGCAAGAACAATGAGCAGAACATTAATGAATTGGGAGATATTTGGGTGAGTACCTGAACTTTCTATTTAGGAAATATAGTGCCAGTCAAGTACAAAAAAAAAAAGGAAAATATTGGGGTTAGGAAAAAGTGTGATCATTGTAATTATTGTATTGTATGCATATATGATGGCCCAAATATACTGGTGAGCAGATATGCAAGAGCAATAGCATGTACAGGAATATATAATTGCAACACAACACAAACGGAGTGATATCTTTAGCAAGCTATCTTAGAAGAAAACCTTATTATGTAGTTAAGACACAAAGACAATTATATTAAATTATATTAATGGATAGATTAATATAATATACATATATATGTATATATATATATATATATATATATATATATATATATATATATATATATATATGTATTTGGATTCCATTCACTTGGTCAAATTTCATTTAGTCAAAAATGATTCCAGGCAGTACACTGCACTGAAACCTCACTTGACTGAAAGCTCACTTGGTCTAATTTCATTTGGTCGAAAATGGAATATAGCCCCTACCCCACTGCAGTGCAACCCTGGAGTGAGAATATTAAATCGGGGGGGTGTGGGGGTGCAGTCCCCCACATTGGGGGGTGTGGGGAGCGTAGACCCCCACATTATGCCAATAGATTTTACTAAAGATATATATATATATATATATATCAATGCATTTCTAATGGATATACCTTCATATAACAGTGAATACATTAAAATTATGTGGGGGGCTATGCCCCCCACACACCCCAATAAGGGGGGTTGTGCCCCCCACACACCCCCCGATTTAATATTCTCACTCCAGGGTTGCACTGCAGTGGGGCAGGGGCTATATTCCATTTTCGACCAAATGAAATTCGACCAAGTGAGGTTTCAGTCAAGTGAGGTTTCAGTGCAGTGAACTGCCTTGAATCATTTTCAACTAAATGAAATTTGACCGAGTGAATGGAATCCATATATATATATATATATATATATATATATATATATATATATATATATGGGTCCACTTCAAAATACTGACTTTCAAAATCCATGAACTCAAAATACTGACACCAAAATCTCTAATGCTCAAAATGCTGAAAACTCAAAATACTGAAACTCAAAATATTGAAAACACACAGGATACTAACACTTTATTATATTCCAGCACAAGTACATACTGAAACAAATAAAACACAAACCATATTACTCTTCTCAAAGTATAAGCAGGGGGGATAAGCCCCCTGTAGCCCCCTGTGGGAGGCTGTGCCCCCACACCCCCTGCTACTTAAATATATCAACTACGAGATTTCAGTTTAGTAGGGCGCAGAACAGTAATATGTTTCTGTATGTAGTTCTGCTGCAATATAGTTGTGTTGTTGTACTGCGTTTTTTTTTTCTCGATATTTTGAGTTTCAGTATTTTGAGTTTCCAGTACTTTGAGCTTTAGAGATTTTGGTCTCAGTATTTTGAGTTTAGGGATTTTGAAAGTCAGTATTTTGAAGTGGACCCGTATATATGTGTATATATATATATATATATATATATATGACATCCAGTAGAAAGGCAATCAAAATGTATTAAACAAATGTATTAAACAAGCACATGGAGCAATGTAGGAATAAAAAAATAATAAAACTTAAATACAACAGTTATTTCAGTATTTATTTATCTGTTCAGTCGGATATACTTTGATGGGTAAGTGGCTATATATTAAACAAACAAACAAAAATTAGATTAATTTAATAATGCTTTACAGTGAAAAAACACAATCCAGGCAGTTTTAAAATGTTTTCAATTATTTTAACAATAGCATTAATTAATATAAAAAGATTTGCACCAAAATTAATCAGTTCCTGTTTTAGAATGGTGATTGTTATCAATATTATTAGTTTTATTAATATTATTATTATTATCCTGTTATTGTATAACAAGTTACAGTCATACACAATGTATTTTTGTGATCATTTGAAATGTGTAACGTAATTTGGAATGGTCATTTGACAACACATGTCATATTTGGAGCTTTTCTTCCCGGGCCTCCACTGAAAATGGACTTTCCCGGTAATCAAATGTCAATATATAAATAAATATATATATATATATATATATATATATATATATATATATATATATTCAAACCATTCATATCATTAGGAGTACTTTTAATTTTTATTTATTTAATTAACATTTGTTTACTGGGAAAGTCTGACTGGGTCAGGAGCCCATTTTCAGCAGAGGCCTGGGGAGAAAAGCTTCAAATGATACATACATTTTAAGACGTTCTACATGAACAAAACAATAGCAAGTATAAAAGCACACATTAAATAAGTAATGAATACTAAATAAGTACAGAGAGGTAGATACAATAATAAAACATGTACTAGATAGGCAATACTAAATGAAAGTAATGTTGTAGATTACATTTTTTTTTCTTTTTTGTCAGGTAGGATTAAGGTAAAGAGTGAGTCAGAATATTAGAAGCAAGCATATGCTTAGAAGAATTGTGGAGTAGGATGGGAATAGTTAAGGGTATAGAAATATATAAGGTTTCTTAGTTCGATATGGTAATGGTTAGTGGACGAAATTCATGGTCTAAGGATCTCCAGATGTAGAAAATAAAGGCCCTAGAGAGTAGATGGAACTCACCTGTTAGGGAAGGAGCAGTGGCAGGTCTGATTGCATAGACATTTTTTTTAGGTTGTGTTTGAAGTTGTTAAAGCACTGAATAGTAGTAATGACTGTTGGCAGAGAGTTCCAGAGCTTGGTGGTAGCATGAGAGTATACGTACTGTCCAGCTCTTTTGTTTGGATTGTAGATAGTTAGGAGTTGTCTGTTTTCAGAGTGGAGGGCTCTGGTAGGGATATAGGGTTTTAGGACAGATTTGAGGGCTGACCAACTATCAGGTGTCTATATCATTTTATGTGAAGAAGACAGCTGAACTAGGTTTTGCTGGTGTCTGAGTTTGAGCCAGTTTAGTTCTTTCAGAGCTAGGCAGTGATGAGAATGGTAGGAGTAGCCTGTGGTAAATTTGGCAATTTTATGGTAGCAGGACTGGAGCTTGTTGGCCAGGGTTTTTCTGGTGGAGTTATCCAAGATGTTTTTTTTGTCTATAGAGTGTTCCTAGTTTGATGTGTGTTTTTTTAATGCTATTATAGGGTTTACCTTTAAAACCTCGAATCATACTTGTGTGAGTGGTCATATCCTCGCATCGTAAAAATGAAACTGGAAAAAGCGACAGTTTCTAATGTTCGAAAAGCAGCAAATCGAACAGCCGATTCGCTGTTTTTGGAACATGAATGTCGACAACAAAAGTATATACCGTGTAATGCACCCCCCATGTGGGGGGCTGTGTCCCCCACACCCCCCTTCTTTATTATTCTAACTCCGAGATAGCACTACAGCGGGGAATGGAACCATTTCCAACTCCCCACTATAGTGCGCTCTGCCCCTAAATGTCGAATGTGCAATGAACGACTTTCACTGTGCATTCGCTCATTACACATTCGAACCGTCTTCCATTCGAAGTTTTCAGAACTTGAAAACTGTCTTTCGAACATTTGACGGTCGCCCGTGTGCAATACGCAAATGTAAAGGTAAACCCTATTACAGATGTGGTGTTCGAAAGATAGTTTGTGTTCTATGATAATGTCTAGTAGCTTAGCTGTGGGAACTGTTTCAATTTCTGTGTTATCCTAAGAGAATATTTTAAAGTCAGATTAGACTGGTTTTGTCAAGAAAAGCAAGAGTTTTGTGTTTTTAGGATTTAGGAGTAGCTGGGCTACTCTCAGCCATGTCTCTATTGAAATGAAGTTGGTTTGGGTGAGTTGTTGGAGATGTATGCAATTAGAGGAGGAAATTATAGTAATATCATCTGTGTATTGGATAATGGAGCTAAGGAGTGATGAGGAGTGAAGGTTGTTGGTGAAAACATTGAAGAGTAAGGGTCCAAGTATGGACCCTTGTGTTACTCCAGTTGTGTTGATTTGATATTTGGATAGTTTATTTTGCCATTTAACACATTGTTGGCATGTGGATAGGTAGCTTGCAAACCACTGTAGGGGTAGTGGGATGCAGCCTACAATGGGCAGCTGAGGAAGAAGTTTGTTGTGGGACACTGTGTCAAATGCCTTTGATAAGTCTAGTAGTAAGACAGAGGTGATATTAGCAGAGTCAATGGATTTGGAGTTAGTGTCCATGAATGGGATTAGGGGAGTAGTGATGCTGTGTGATGGGTGAAAACCATGCTGGGTAGGGTAATTAGTTTGTTTTGGATGAGATGGTGAAGCAATTGCTTATTTATGCATTTTTCCAGGAGTTAAGAAAGAAGAGAGAGGATGGGGATTGGTCAATAATTGGATAGTTCATTGGAGTTGCAATTTTTGAAAAGAATTGTGTATGTTTTTTATTGTTTCTGATTAAGTCCATTGTAAATAGAAGTCGAAAACACTAAACACTGATATCAGTTTTGCTGTGAAATTCATTTGGTGTTTCTTGATTTGATTTCTTAATATCTGGAAAAAGATGCAAATGCAGTCATCTGCAACTACTGAAAAACTCTGCAGCTCTACTTCTGATGGTTCATTTGCCCTTCTATGACTGGTGGCATGCAGGCAGGTAGTTTAACAACATGTATATAGGTTCATAGGGATATGCTAAGCTAATGACCAGTTGGGCTCTTATCCCACATGTAACCCACAAATTTGATTTATGTAGCGGGTGATGTACTGACTGCCTCTATCAGAGACATAGGTGTCAGACCAGGGTTGTATTTTCAATTACCCGTCATTTGGTCAAAGTTGCACTTAAACAGGGATAGGGATGAGTCCTACATCAAATGGATGGAGAACTTGTTCTAGAGAATGGAAATTCTCTAAGAAACATATCTGTCTGTCCAACATGTCCTATTTATGTTGCAAACAACATTTAGGTCTTTTTGTCTAGTAGTTCTGATGTTGTTTATTTTGCAGATGTGCAAAAGATCCATGAAACCGGGTTCTAGGGATGTGTTGTATGCCAAGCAAGGTCATCCTTCAGAAGTCTGTATGATGCCCAGTAAAGAGAAAGGGCTTTGAGGTGATCAGTGTAGGACATTGTGTTTATTCCCTGTATTCTTTCTGTAAGGAACCTTTGTTGATGCTCCAGTTGCTGCATGTGTCTGGTCAGATATATACCAAAGGGAGCATTATACTATATGATGGTTCTGACGAGTGTCTGATATATGTGTGCATGTGTGTGTTTAAAGAGATTTAATGAACAGATGAACAGGTGACAAAGCTTCCCCTTCTTTAAAACTGCACACTTAGGTAGAATAATGTTAGCTACTACTCTACTAATACAAATAGGTTGTGTATTGATTACAATATTATTTGTGGGCAGTGACCTGGGAATCTATCTTGGTAAAATATTCTGCATAATGTACAATGCAAAGAGACAGCTGTACTTTAATGAAATGCTGATCACAGCTTCCTGGTTCAGTAACAATGCATGCAAAACTCAGAAATATAGTGCATGGGCCACCCTCACCTTTTGTAAATGTTCAGGTTTCAAAGCTATGAGAGTCTTCAAAAGAATGCATATGCAAATTTGAATCTAATGCTACACTTGCCTGAAAAAAAATCTGAATTTAAAAAGGAAAGAGACAAAGATAACAGCAAGACATAGTCCTTGATGACATATAAAAACAGGATCTATATCATATGAACAAATCGTACAAATTGTGAATGCTCATAATATCAAATGTATCGGACCTCGAAGTGTTTTTTCTGAGATTGCGGTACAGTGAAGAATGCAATATTTGCTCTTTCCTCACTGTAGTGCGATCTTGGAGTTGGAATATATATTTAGCGGGGGGTGTGGGGGGGCACAGCTCCACATGATAGGAAGTTCGAGGTTTGGTACGTTCGATATTATGAGCGTTCGCAATTTGTGAGATTTGCTCATATGATATAGATCCATAAAACCAACTTGGACCACCCAAATTGTCAGTGTCAACACATATTTGTTCAGCTGTTCATTCTAAGCAGCCAACAGCCTGCCTGTTCCTTCTGTATCTCTTCAAAATTACCATATTATGTTGCATCACCTACTACTGTTCTGTGTTTTTGTTCTGTTTTTATCAATAGAAGAAGGGTTATTTCAATTCTGAGTGATAGCAGTATTCACGTTTTCAAACCCTAAATGTTGCTGTTCAATATAATTAAATGAATGTAATGATTCCCTCTCTCTCTCTCCTTAGCTTGTCCTGTAGTCATACAACTAACAGCAGAAAAAACTACAATTGTTTGCGATTTTCAAAACAATATAGTAAAGATATCAACAGCACCTCAAGTTAAATATTATTCCAAGACCAAGAAGGAGCAGGTGCCCAATTGGAGGCAATGTATCCTTAGCCTGAACAAGCAAATAAGAGCACTAGCTAAATCCTCCAAAGCAAACTTCGAGTTCAAATTGGTCACATCTACTAGAGACAATCATAAGGCCTTCTTCACATATGTCCTCAACCTCAAAGGAAGCACCCATATCTGTTCAGAACTGGTGGCTAAGGACACCAGATATACAAATGCCGTAGATATAGCAAACTTGCTGGCTGACAGATTCAGTGAAAACTTTACCCCTCTGTTCCCCCCATCAGTAAATCAGGACATCCCCAGTACCTGCCCCTTCCCCTTATATCTAGGGAACAGGTCATTACTGCTCTCTCAAAGGCAAAAAATACAGCCTCCATGGTACCTAATAACATCCCAGGCTGCATCCTACATGAACTCAAGCAGGAACTTGCAGCTCCATTAGGCATCATATTCAACCAAAGCCTGAGTACTGGCTTCATCCCAGCTGAGTGGAGGACAGCCAGTGTCACCCCTTTACACAAAGGTGAGGCGTCCACCAATCCAGGAAATTATAGACTCATCAGCCTAACTAGCCTGATCTGCAAGGCCATAGAATGGATTATCATGGACCTCATTAACAAGGACATTGGCAACCTCCAAACACTTGATCCCACACAGTTTAGCTTCATCAAGGGGAGGTCATGTCTGCATTTGGTCAACTTCTTTGAGACAGTCACCAAAGCCATGGACAAGGGGAAGACGGTGCACACCGCCTACCTTGACCTGACCAAAGCCTTTGTGGCTATTCCCCACTCGGGCATAACAGATAAACTCTCTCAACTAGGCATCAATCCATATGTTACCAGATGGGTAGCAAACTGGCTCACTGATAGAGCCCATGTAGTCAAAATAGGGGAAGCCACCTCAAGCAGTAGACCCGTAAAAAGCAGCGTACCCCAGGGTTTGGTCTTGGGGCCTCTGTTATTTGGGATATACTTTTCTGAGCTGCAGGCCAAATCCAGTGGGCTATGGCTGACCAAGTTTGCAGATGACTGCAAGCTGGGTGCTGTCATCAATTCCTCTAGTGATGTGGACATCATCCAAGATGGTCTCACTCAAAGAAATGACTGGTGCCAGAAACATGGCCTCAAGCTGAATACCAAAAAATGCATCATGGTCCCCTTTGGGGAGTGTGATGTCCCCACAAATTATCAAATTAATAACAATGTCCTAAGCACTCAAACAGTTGTGAGGGATTTGGGCACCCAGGTTGATAGCAGCCTGACTTTTGATCACCATGTTGCTTCCATGGTATGGAAAGCCTTCTACATGGCCCACCTCATAAGTAAGGGTATCTCATCCAGGGGCAAGGAGGACATGATATCCATGTATTCTTCCCTTATAAGGCCCATTATTGAATACAATGCACCTTTTGGCAAGTACCTTGCAAAGCACATGCAGCAGCTGGAGAGACCATAGAGGTTCCTCACCAGGAGAATCCAGGGCCTCAAATATCTACCATACACAGATAGGCTAAAAGCCCTATCCCTCTACTCAGTTTCATACAGATGCCTCAGAGGAGATGTCTATCTGGCATACAAAGCAATCATGGACCCCGCCTTGATGGGACTGCTGCATATCCACAAGTCAAGCTCAGCTCGAGTAACCTACATGCGTGGCCTCAGCCTGGTCTGTGACATCAACAAGACTTGTTGGTGGGACAGATATGTGTACCAGAGATTCCCCCATCTATGGAATAGACTCTCTCTGCATATCAAGCAGAGTACCTCTTTACCCCCTTTTAAGCATAACCTGGGTAACTGGATGGGAAAAAGAAAATACACCCCTGGGATTCCACCTATGTCCCTGATGGACAGGGGCTTTGGGTGCTGACTTGTGTAAACATGGGCTAAACTCTTGGCTAGGCTTATAAGGGCCTCAGGGCCAACAGTAAAGTAACCTCCTATGATCCTATGATCCTATGAATATTTAATCAACTTTCTACACCAAGCATATGTATGAGAATATGGGTGCACATACATTTTTTACCTTCTTAGTGCATTATTTATCAGAGCATACCATATTTTGTAGGTTTTCAATTCACTGTTTAGTTATTATAATCCAAACCTGGGCAATGTCAGTAAAGAAAACGGTTTACACCTGTCACCCCTGGGCTTTCGAATATTGGCTAAGGCTCTTGCCATCCCCATAGTGCCTTTTTTAGGCAAGGCTCAAAAGACAAACCCACCTCCATAGACAACACAAGGAAAAAGAAACTAAGGGTAATGCTGCTCAACGCCAGAAGTCTAAACCTCAAGATGTATGCACTCGAGGCTCTCCTCAGTATGGAGAATATCAATATCTATGCAGTAACAGAAACCTGGTTCAAGGCTCCCGAGAGCACCCCAGCACTACCAGGTTATACCTCATACCATGCTTTTCGGCCCCAAAACTCGGACCGAACCACAAAAGGAGGGGGAGTATCCATATTCATCAAAGATACCCACACCTCCAGGTTAGTGGCACTACACGAAGCATCGGAGACCATCCATGTGCAACTAACAGTAGGCAAAACTGCCTTTCAGTTTGTAGCCTGCTACAGACCACCCTCCCAAACTCAGGAACCCCACTCAGCTTTCCTGAGAACACTGGAGAATATGAAGGTCTCTCCAAACAACATCATATTGGGTGACTTCAACTACCCAAACATAAACTGGGAGCACTACTCAAGCCCCAACATCCTTGCCCAACGCTTCCTAGAATTTATAAACTCAAATGCTCTGGAACAACTGGTCACTACTCCCACAAGAGGGGAAAACATATTGGACCTGATCATCACCAAAATGGGGACTCTATGTTCCATACCAGAGGTATACCTCTCATTGGTAAGATCTGACCATAAATTAATCTCACTGGACATCCATATCCCGTCCTCACCCCCAGCCAAGGAAACCACGGTGAAGAACTTCTCAAAAGCAACCTTCACACTTCTCAAAACCGAGGTGGAATCCTTCAAAGCCCCCGGGCCAGTGGAAAATACGGCCCAAACCGCAGAATCCTTTACAAACGCATTCTATGGACACCTACAGGAATGCATGGATCGTGCTATCCCAAATAAAACCAAGACTCACTCCTCCAAAGGCAGGAGACCTGTCTGGTGGACCCCAGCCATAAATAAGCTATACAACAGAAGGAGGAAGCTACTACATGATAAAGCAAAATCCCAAAAAGGGAAGGCATCTCTGATCAGTACTAGCAAGAAACTACAATCCCTCATAAAATTATTTAAGGCCAGCTTCGAAAGAAAAATTGCACAAGATGCTAAAGATAATCACAAGGCCTTCTTTAGTTATATCAGGAACCTGGGTGGCAACTCCCAGATATGCTCTGAGTTAGTGCAAAATGACAAAAAATACACTGAACCCACAGACATTGCCAACATCCTGGCAGACAGGTTCAGTGCAAACTCCCCCCCCCTTCCCTCCCAAAAAAACAAATGTCTATCCCAACAGAGTGTAGCCTCCCTGGCATCACAGATGCACAGGTGAGAGCTGCCCTCTCCAAAGCAAAAAACACAGTATCAATGGGACCGGACGGTGTCCCGGGCTGCGTCTTACATGAGCTCCAAGAAGAACTGAACCCTCACATAAAGTCACTCTTCAATTTCAGCCTTACTACAGGATATGTACCCAAGGAATGGCATACAGCAACAGTGGTCCCACTCCACAAAGGTGGTGCCACAATGGACCCCAGAAACTATCGCCCTATAAGCCTGACTAGCCTGGTCTGCAAAGCTATGGAGCGTATCACCATGGAACTCATAAACAAAGACATTGGGAACCTCCAAACACTGGATCCTACCCAATTCAGCTTTGTTAAGGGCAGATCTTGCCTCTTGAACCTGGTTGACTTCTTTGAAACAGTCACCAAAGCCATAGATGAAGGGAAGGTAGTCCACACAGCCTACCTGGACCTCGCAAAAGCCTTCAACACAATACCCCACTCGGGCATCATAAATAAGCTCACCAGCTTAAATATCAACCCCTATGTCACAAGATGGGTTGCAAACTGGCTCAGGGATAGAACCCACATGGTCAGAATTGCAGGTGCCATGTCAGACTCTAAACCAGTTACAAGTGGTGTCCCACAAGGCTCAGTCCTGGGACCTCTCTTGTTCGGTATATATTTCTCTGAGGTACAGGCTAACATGGGAGGACTATGGCTGACCAAGTTCACAGATGACTGCAAACTGGGTGCCATAATCGACTCACCGACTGACACAAGCATCCTCCAAAAGGGTCTCACAGAGACGGATAACTGGTGCCAGAGCCATGGCCTAAAGCTAAATGCCAAAAAGTGCATAGTCATCCCCTTTGGGAAAAACAAAGTGCCCACAAATTACCACATAGGTGGTAATCCATTAAGTACGGAAGAAGTAATTAGGGATTTGGGGACCCAAGTAGATAGCAATCTCTCCTTTGACAATCACGTTGCCAAAGTGGTTAGAAAGACCTTCTATATAGCCCACCTTATCACGAAAGGGTTCACATCTAGATCAAGAGAGGTCATTGTGCCCCTCTACTCATCACTCATCAGGCCCATAATTAAATACAATGCCCCATTTGAGATGTACCTCACCCGACACCTGCAGCAACTGAAAAGACTCCAAAAGTACCTCACCAAGAGGATCAAGGGACTCAAACAGATGCCCTACGCAGTTAGGCTAAGGAAACTCCAGCTCTACTCAGTTGCTTACCGCCTACTCAGAGGTGATCTGTGCCTGACGTATAAAGCCATGTCCAAACCAGAATTAACGGACATGCTCCACCTCAGGAAATCCAAATCCCTTAGAGCTACACGCTCCAGGGACTTAAACCTCAGCACAGAAATAAATAGGACATGCTGGAGGGACAGATTCATATCCCAGAGGCTCCCCTCACTCTGGAACAAAATCCCAATCCATGTTAGGCAGAGCCCCTCAATGACCGTCTTCAAGAGAAATCTTGACGAGTGGATGGGAGATTGTAGGTTTACCCCTGGGATCTCTTCTGTGTCCCTACTAGACAGAGGCACAGTAAACTAACCTTAAAAGGGCTATCTTCTGTGACCTACTATACAGAGGCACAGTCAACTAATCTAAAAGGGTGGCGAAAGCCAAACACACTCTGGCTAGGCTTATAAATGCCCTAGGGCAGATAGCCTAGTTTCAACCTATAAACCTATGAACCTATGAAAACACATTTTCACAATCTAGAGTTCATTTTTACAGACAGCAAATCAATTCATTTTAAAATGTGAAAACAGGAAATTCCTCAAATAATTTGGTCTTTTTTATACTCTGATAGAAACCTCCCAATAAGCAATGCATCATTTTGAGCTTTTATGTATGCACCCCCTACTGAACCTCATTGAAAGGCACACATTTCTTTATTCCCTTTGTAGTTTGCACTGCTATGGATCAATCACATAGCAGTGTAAAAATCATGTTCTGAAAAATTAAGCTAGAAGTATCATTACTTGCACAAAGCATGCATAGTAGCAATGTGGAATGTATAGACAGATTGAAAGTTTAGGGATTTGCAACTATTCACCAGGAAATGAACTCTGAGAACAAATGCCATGCAGAGTGTAATTATGCAGCTGTGAAAAATGGCAGGAACTGCATTTTTAGTCAAGGCTGCAGTCTTTAAAACAAGAAAGATAATTTATGTGTACATCAAGTCTGATCACTGACATATAAGTAGTCATCAAGAAATTATTTATAAATTAGTCATTTAGAACTACCGTTCACTAGTTAAATCTGTCAGGGACAGCAACATTTTACTAGTTAAATTACAAGATGTCTATATTTTAGTGTCATCACAGTAAGTTGGCTGACATACTTCAAAAAATGTAACCTCAAAAGGCAAAATTCATGCACAATTAGGTTACTATGTCTGCTGTTGTTGTTCAGAAAAGATGAGTCATTAAATTATCTATTTTAAGCTTGGTGAGCAACTTATTTCTCAAGACATAAGCAATTCTTGCAGCAAAACACATACCTTGTGTGTCTGAGATTACAATACTGGGTTTAAAGAGTATAATTAATGCATGATGTTACCAGTTTGCTCAGGACAGTGTTATGTATATGGAATTGTAGGTAATTTATGGCTAAAGATGAAACAAGGTTTCGCAAGTTAGGACATATGCCCAGTAATTAGATTATTACAGTTGAGACTATAATATCTTTTGAGAAAGGTCTGGTTTACTTGTTTCTCAACTTATTGTGTGTGTGTGTGTGTGTGTGTGTGTGTGTGTGTGTGTGTGTGTGTGTGTGTGTGTGTGTGTGTGTGTGTGAGTGTGTGTGCGTGTGTGCGTGTGCCTGTTTTTGTGTCTATGTGAATAACCTTTTAGAAACACAAAGATTTACATTTTCAAATATATAAATGTTATGCTAATTTAACATCCAAGATCCTAACCAGATGTTTCTGATTTTTCAGGGGCTTTATCCCCCATTTCCACATCTAGAGGATGAGAAAAGTCTACTTCAGGTACTTGCATGCCATTAGCTCACGGAACACTTCCCTGCTGTGACTCATGTTGCTAAGTACCCTAACTCCCACCACCCTAATTTCCAAGCACTACCACTAAGCTTACTATCCCTTCCAGAACCCTGACCCTAACCTTAAAAACATCTCCTGATCACTCCCTAAACCTACACCCTGCTCCCTAACTCTAACCAAGCACTGCCTCCCACTCATTCCCTAAACCTAACCCCGCTCCCCTCCATAACCCTAACCTAGTGCTAACTCCTGATCACTCCCTAAACCTAACCACTCCCTACCCTCCCTAACCCTAACCTACTGCTAAGTCCAGATCACTTCATAAACCTAGAATCCCTCTCCTTTGCCTAAATGTAAAGTCCCCTTCCCTGATTCCCTTCCCCACTTACCAGTTACACAATAAGACCTTCATTGCCTGTGACCATTGCAGCACCTGTGTCCCTGAACCTACATTCAAGTTCAAGCAGCTGCTAAGACAGGTGGGTGGGAGGGGGCACAGCTGCTCAAGCTCTTGGATGTAAGTGTCTGGATTTCGAGCAGCTGGGATTCAAGCAGCTGTAACGGTCTTGGCTGAGAGGTATCAACACAAGTGTTTACCAGGCCATCTGCAGCATCAGACTTGTACTTAAAAATCTGGTAATGCTTGTTAAATGGAACAGTATTTTATCAGGAATACTATAAATGCCTACCTTTCATTCTAGAAATATTTCCATCATGGAAAAGATCGCAAAGTAATGTATGTAATTTCAATATTGCAAATGTAGTTAATGACCTTCAAAGGTTATAAAGGTTATAAATCAGTGTTCTACATTTCAAACCCTGACAAACTGTTCTCTTTTTTCCTTTTCTTTTCTTTCTGTTTTAAAACATTTTTCTGACTTTTCCATGTGAAGAGAAAGTTGCCCCCCTGGAGCTGCAGTTCCTATACCCTTGACATTATGAAAGGTGAAATGAATGTCCACTTTTACTCTGTGCCACATTTCTCCACAATCTAAATTATGACTGTTAAAACTATATGTACCCCATAGAAACAAAAAGGTACAAGACACAACAATGCAACTTTTTCATTAATGCTGTGTACTTGCATGCATTTGTCGATGAATAAAGTATAAATGTTTATTAATGAAATAAATCCCTCCAGAACAATTATTACACCAAATAAGATAAGTGCATTTAACAACAAAGCTTTATTGCCTATAGTGCCTTAGTTATCATCAGGGATGATGGTTTATAGCTCTTAAAAAATGAAATTCTACTATCATAAGATAACATTACCATATTGTACTCGCTTAAGTGTAGTTTCTATTCTTCACCATAATTCCATTACAATTGTAAATGCACCTTTATATGTCAACATTAGAACAGATTCCAAGTACAGGATATGTAGTCTGCAATCTGATGGTATTGAAAGTAACAAATATAAGAATAAGAATAATAGTGGTGAATCATGTTCTGGCCTAGAAGTTCAAATTCCATGAAAATCTTGTGGTTTTCTAAAACTTAGGCAGTTCAGATTTGGGATTTACCGGTATTTCTTTCCAGAAAAATGGAAGGTCAGTGTCCCTTCTTATCGGATGTAACATTCTGTGTGAAGATATATACTTTTAAACAAGTACTATCAAGTTTGGTTAAAGAACTACGGGCCTAAATTAAAGATATCAGGGTTAAACATCTAGGACATATATTTGCACCACTCTGAACATTTTCTTTCTGCTGGTCCTGTGTATTCCCAAATTGTACTCATACATTTTTACCTTTTCTGGAAATCTGTTTAACCACTTAATGTCCGTTTTCTGTCTCTCTCTTTCTTTCATCTCTCTCTATCTTTCTTCCTGTTTCCACAATGATGTTGAAATACCCACATCTGCCTTCTATGTCTCTGAAATTACTGCATATCAAAATTTTGAAAACACATCATCACTTACATTTTGTAATTTCTTTTGCTATTTTTCAAAGTTCATACAACGATCACCCTTTCCCCTGGATATATTTATCAAGCTCCTTTAATGTGTTTAGATTGTCTGGCTAAAGTCTTCTGGAATTGGAACAAGGGCTCCTTTTCTTTACTATTATTGTTAGTTCCTATCCCTTCACTCACAACTCATTACAGGCTAATGCACCTGTAGGTGTTTCTACAGTCACCTCCTACTGCTCCTCAAGGTGTCAATAATTGCTTGTTCATATTTGCATTAATAATTCCAAAATCATGCTACATACAAGGTATTAGAAGATTTTACTTGAAGCATACATGATGGCAAACACAATTGTATTGATATTTGACCTCTGTCAACGATTATTTCTTAGAACTGTGTAAGCTGATAACTTTATTTTTTAAAGGCTCAGGCCACACCCACTTGGAGTTAAAGGTACACACTCAAAAGAGCTGTACTGGCAGAAATGAGTTTGATTTCCAGAGTCAGTATTTTTGAATTTTTTTAAATGAATGTATTATGCTACTATTCAATTGATCCTTTGTTATTCAAAGAATTACTTATTCACTATATAGTCTATATGTCAGAAAAGTATTCCTCAAAAGCATGCATTAATATTAAAACTGCTTTTTTGCATGGGATTCCCTGAACTCACTGATTTTTATTGGGATTAAGTTCTACGCAATTATGAACTACAACCAAAACACACTAATAAGCGATCAGAACTATCTATGCTCGTGGATTGCTTAAACGAACTGTAGCTGATTTTTTTATGAAACCAAGCACTCTTTGGACATTATACTCTCATAAATGGGACTGGTTAGTTTAACTTGTATATATAATTAGAACAAAAGAATAAGAGTGTTCTTGATATGCGTCAGACTGAATTACCATTATGTTTACAACATCCTAACCAAATGTCTTTTTTCAATAATTGTAACTAATTCAGAGGTCATTTTATAACTAGCGGCTTATGTTTTCAAATTACTAATGAGAGATATATATGTGTTTGATAGGTTATAACCTTTCCAGCATTTATTGAGTCAAATGGCTGGTAACTATATATCGGTTTGGTAGATTCATATTAGCCAACTGTTTCATACCTATGGATAGTGTAGGCTACATTGTTATTTAGGGTTATGCTTGAATCTTCAGACATGTTTGTTTGATTATATAACTCCACATTTTTGGGATATTGGCTTTTATTACTATCATAGCTATACATTCCAGGTTAATTTTCTATATTTATTAAACTACATTACAATAGTCGCTGTCCATTAGTTGGACTACAGGCATATCATATATTCTTATATACAACTCTATGCACACAATTTTTTCTTGATCTAGATCTCATATTTTCAGGATTTTCTTCTTTTTGCTCTACTTTTAAACACATACATACTCTATTTTATAATTGTCCCTATATATAAGAGTATACATATACAATCTAGGGATTAGACAAATTTTGAATACATCATAACAGGATTTATATATCAATAAGTCCACATATTTCAGATGCCAGCATATAGATCCAAATTTAAATTGTAAATTTTCATTTAGTAATTGATATTACAATTTAGTGGTTAATTGGATAGTATTACCAACTTTTAATAATGCTGTAGGGCTGTATCTTATTAAGTTGTACTATTTTAGTATATGGATTTCTTTTTGAAGTACTTTTGTTGTTCTTTTGAATTAGTCATCACAGTTACCATTATTGTCCTAATATCTGGACATGGCACTTTTCAAAATATTTTTTGAGATTCATTGCATATTTTTATGACATTTTAAGTGAATGTCACATATACAATAGCTGTAAAAAAGATTATTTTTACAGTCATTGGCCATTATTGTACAGATCTAAAATTGGAAATATCACAATTATTTACATATCATTTAAGGACGTGGTGCTGTGTTCTATTCAGATTCACTAAATAGTCCTTATACAACCAAGATTTTTATTCATCCCTTTGGGGTTGTTTTCATCTAAACTATTCTTCAAGATGGATTTAAATAGAATATTTCTTGGTCTTTCTTCTGATAAAGAAGATCTAGTCATTTTTGGAATTGGACAACAATTTAACAATACAAATCCTATACATATAGATCAGCAGTGTGAAAAACTTTTTCAAAAATTTAAATAAAAGTATGAAAACATTAAGATCTAATGTTTGGCATTTGAAATTATTCAAAGCATACATGGCTAAAGGCCTAACTCCCAGAGGACTTAGGGTGAAAATCCAGCCTCTAGTAACTGAGCCTGATGAACAGCTAACTAACAAATGGGTTCTTATACAACAAAATTGTTCCATGAAATTCGTAGAAACATTGGCTAATTATTATGAATGTATTATCGAGAAAGAGACACTTGTGGTTAGCAAATTATGTGATGATTGTAATAAACACAAAGACCAATTATTTTTTTCTAATTTTCTATCCAAATTAAGTTCAGACCTACTTAATTTTGAACACCAACTAAAAGAAAGAAAGCTCAAGAAATTCCAAAGAGATTTAACAGATTATGAGAAGGGACAACCTTTCAGACAATCCAGACATGTGAGGTTTGAAGGTAGTTACCAGAAAACCAGTGTCACTCCAAAACGAAAACGCCCAAGGTCCATTCTTAAAAAACGTAATACTTTAACTGATTCATCAGATGGTGAGTCTTCATCTGGTACTGAATTAGACATACAATACACCACAGATTCCCCCACCCCCAAACGTAACAACAGTGTGGCCCCTTTAGGCCATACAAGAGGGGAGGCAGGAAACATCGGAAAGGTCCAAAGTTTGGAAAATCTTATGGAATTGTTGACCAACAAATAAATGTGCATGCCAAAACCAATGTCTTAAACATTTCTGATGCATCACTAACTGAATCACAAATAGCTTTATTGAATAAAGGTCTTTCTTTTATTCCCATTTTTTTTTTGTATCAGAAGATATTTTTGCACAAGATGTTACAGCATTTTGCAGATTGCTTAATCTTAAATTGCATTTTCAGGATAATCACCAGATGACAACTTCAGATATCATAAATCCACCTTTGTTCCACCCATGCATCCCAGTGAAAGTCTTTTTCAAAATAGTGTTCTCAAAGATCTACACTTTACTTCTAACATGATCCCACCTATGTTGAATAACATTTCCCAGAGTGATTTGAATAGTTTACAAGAACTTATTGACAACAAAGAACTGGTAATCATATCTGCTGTTAACGGTGGTGCTGTGGTGGTTATGAACTGGACAGATTATGATGGTGAGGCTCATAGACAGCTGGATGATGCTAGATATTACACAAAAATGCTTTTAGATCCGACATCCATGTTTAAAAAACAAATAGAAATATTTTTAAACTCAGCAATGGAAAATGGCATCATTTCATCTAATATTCTCAAACATCTTACAATTACTGATCCGGCCAGTCAATACATTTATTTTTTGCCCAAAATCCATAAATATCCTTTGCATCCTCCAGGTAGACCAATTGTGGCTGGAAATGGCTCTCTTACTGAACCTCTTTCCGAATTTTTAACCAAATATCTTAAACCTTTGCTTAAGTGGGTAAGATCACGGATCCAAGACACTACTGAATTTTTGGGCATCATAAATGATATGCAAATTGAAGATGACTGGTTGCTTTGCACTTTGGATGTTAGTGCATTATACACTAACATACCACATTGGGCAGGTTTAGATGCCATTGAATATTGACTATACAAATCACAATTATACAAACCTGGGTTTACCACTTTCCTTATATGTCTCACTGAACATGTACTCACTAAAAATGTGTTTTATTATGGGAAACAGTGTTACCTTCGGATACGAGGGACTGCAATGGGTGCATCCTTTGCCCCAATATATGCAGATTTATACATGGCATATATTGAGGAACAAATTATCTATGATGATGCTCATAATCTCTACTTAACCGAGATTGATATTTGGTGTAGGTATTTGGATGACTGCTGGATGGTGTGGAGGTCTGATGTTGAATACTTACAGGAATCTGTTGATTATCTCAATGACAACAAATGGGGTTTACATTTTACGATGAATTTTGATCAACATCAGATCACTTACCTTGATGTACTGATAACTAGGAATACAGATAACACCTTCAGCACACAGGTATTTAGGAAACATCCAGAATACAACACCCTACTACATGCATCCAGCTTTCATCCAAAACATATAGCCAAAAACATCCCTAAGTCACAATTTATCAGAATGAGACACATTTGTTCAGATGACAACACATTTCATGCTTTTCGTCATGATATGACTGACAGGTTTAAGGAAAGAGGCTATAACATGGGTCATGTTACTATTGCTAGCAACCATGCATCACAACTCAATAGGGATGATCTTCTCAGATACAAAAAGAAAACTCATACAAATACTAACACTATAAGATTTACCACAACTTATGGTAGAAATACCAATAAATTGATTGATGCTATCAACAGACATTGGAACATTCTCTTAGCAGACACTGGTTTGTCTCAACATTTATCTGAAACTTGTCTTTTTTCATTTAGAAAAGGCAAAAATCTGGCAGCACACTTTAATCATTACAAACATCACTCAGAATCCAAAAATTTGCATATGATTCAAACTTCTATATTAGGTGACAAACTTGTGGGCTGTATGCCCTGTGGACATTGTACCAACTGCAAGTTTGTTTTAAAAACAAAACACTTCTCTAGTAATAATACAAGCAATATATATATGATATTCAGTTCTTTGCCAACTGCAATACAGACTGGCAGTTGTCACGCATTTTATGTTGGACAAACATCTAGACCGGTCAAACTACGTATATCAGAACATCTCAGTGATGTCAAGTGTAAACGGCCAAACAATGCCTTATACAAACATACCCTCAAACATACCACAGCCAGTTTTCATTTTATTATCATTGATAATATAATAGGGGACAGAACTAACAAATTAGGATGGCATGTTAAATTAAATACAAAGGAGAAAAAATGGATTGTAAAATTGGGTGCTTTATTTCAGCCTGGTCTCAATGAATATTTATGAATATATATATATATATATATATATATATATATATATATATATATATATATATATATATATATTCATGAGCTCGCCAATGAAATTTTGTTATGAATTAAGCTTTATCATATAAGAACCTTTCAACAAGTTTTGTATTTTCACACTGATGAAGGCTAGGTAAATGCCTTAGCCGAAACTGGTCTGTTTATGTGGTTCTTTATAATATATTACATTTATTTTTACAGCTCACAATTGCTGGCTTCTTCTTTTTTGGAATTCCCTGAACTCAAACATGTGGGCAAGTTTTGCCTTTCAGCTCCTCATTTTCATACATAGTGACTCCATAGCTGCACTACAGTGGAGGCAAGGAGAACCTCAGAAGAAGAATTCATAGCAATCTTACAAAAACAATAGTACCACTGTGTCCAACTAAACTTAAATGCAAAAGACATACAGACAAAGACTACAAAAGCATTACAGACAAATCGTACACCAATGTGCAAAAAACAACAATACCATGGCAATCAAAATACTTCTCAGTAACAGAGAAACACATTTGACTTAAACATACACCAAGGACCACACAGCAAAACCAGAGATTAATTCTTCAGTTTTGACACAACATGACAGCAGTTAACACAATGCAAGAAAACAACACACAATAAATGTGGCAAAAATGTAGGGAAACCTACAAATTTTCCAGTACATTCCATTTTTTTGAAGGGAAGATAACTCCTTTCCCTGAATTAGCATGGCTTAAAGTTGTTAATATAAAAATAATAAATCCAAAAGTAAGGCAAGTACTACCACACTGTGTATGAAGCAACTTCACTTTATTAAAACAGTAAAAGCAGTATCATAAGCGCTTTCGGGTAAATCCCTTCATCAGATGATAAAACGCTAGTAAAAACATGATATCTAATATAGTACAACACAACCAATGAAAATCAATAGTTTACCTTCCTTTTTGCTAGAGCTGGTTTTAAAGGGACAACATCATTTAATCCTGGGGTTTTGTCAGCTCCCAGTCTAAGAAGTCATTGCATCTCTTTGTATTCAGTTTCATTATACAAGTCACCCATTCTTTGACTTCTGTTTACAACACATATAACCATGAAGGCAAATACATGATCACTATGAAATTCTATATGCTTGTACAGTGCATTGTGTTCTTTTCTTAACCTTATGTCTGATAGATGCTTAAAAAATCTATCTTTAAGTCTGCAGTTTGTTTTTCCTACATAATATGCAGTACACTGTTGATACTTTGCAATATAAACAACATTCTGCATATTACAGTCAGCATACATATTCAAAAAGTACTTCTTGTTGTTTCCTGGGGTGTATAAAACTGTTTCCTTATAAAATGTGCTTATAGGCTTTACAATGTAGGCATGGAAAGGCTCCCTTCTTCTTGATGCCTGGATTTTTAAAATGCATAGGTTCTTGACATAGAATATCTTTCAAATTTTTATTTCTTTTAAAAATAAATCTAGGTTATGTCCCTACAACTCTAGTTATATTCTCATCTGTTAAAAGAATACTCCAGTTGTCTCTAATTATATTACATATACCATCTATATCATTACTGTATGTTAAACTTATTTTCAAACCTTCATTAATTTTTCGAACCTGTGCATCTACCTTATTCGGCCATTTCTTACTGCTATGTAACCATGGATTTGCACTTTGTTTTCGATAGAGACTGTTGTTGTCCATTTCCTTTTCCAGTAGATTTTTACTATAACCTCGTGCTTGAAAATGATTCTTTAAAGAGTCCAATTCCTGTATAAAGGAATTTTCATTCGTACAAAGTCTGGGTATTCTGCAGACTTGTCCCTTGACTATGTGTTGGAATACATGTCTAGGGTGCATGCTGTCAAATCTAAGCATGATGTTGGTCCAACAAGGCTTCCTGTATAGTGATGTCTCTACCTCCCCCATTTTCTTTCTTAGTAATACTAACTTCCAAGTATTCAATAGCTGAACTGGAATAATTCAATGAGAATCTGAAGAAGCTGGTAGTAGACTCTACTGGAGGGTCAAAGCAAGTGGGAAGTGAAATAATTCAACCTGACTTTGGAGGTATAATGTCATCACACAATGGCTTTAATATTTTTAATTATAGTCATTTGATTATTGCATGAGACTATTTTCATTATTTGAGAAGGGATTTAAATTTATCTCCAGCAAACAACTGGATAACAGATTCTCTGTTTGACATCAAATTATACACTAGAAAATTGAACTTAGTGATACAATTTAGTGAAGTTAACTCTGAGAAAGGATCTGTTAACACATCAAAGAAAGCATTTATTTTATTTCTTTATTTATGTTTATTTTCTGGGGTAGAGCACTGATCTCCACGGATCTTTTTTCAGGCTCAGACCAAGAGTAGTATCTGGTTAAGAGACTTGCTCAGAGTTAATGTACTGTTTAAAAAGACAAATATCTTCAACCCCACCCCTCACTCCATTGTTCAGGCAGGAGATAATATTGTCATTTGTGGCATGATCGACTGTTCTGTTATTTTGTTTAATATTTTACAGGCTGAACAGACTTATGCCATAGTTTCAAGAGACCAAATAAAAATTTCTTATAGGAAAATTTTCTTGCCGTTGGATAATTATCTTATGGAGGGAAGGATTTCACCTGACACACACAATTTTTTAAATAACTCCAACATAGTAATCCATACTATTTTGGGGGTCTCGTAAATACATAAATGTGTCCAGCAATCATCATTCAGACCTATTGATGTGGCACAGAGGTCCAAAACCTAGCCCCTGGCAGTCTTTATTGATACACTGTTAAAACCCATTTTTTTCTGAATAAACTTGCATGTTTAAAGATTCACTGTGCTTTCCAGGGAAACTGATTAAAAATCTGGAATAAAGACTTGGGTTTTCTTACAGCTGACATTGTAGATTTTTTTTACCTGTATCCCTAAGGATGAAGATCTCAATTTATTCCACAAAAGTTTATTAATTTCTGATTTCCTTAGTGTGGGAGATGTTAATTTGGTTATGGACCTTATTTTCATGGTACTGGATAGTAATTAATTTTTTTGAAGGGGAAACATTTAAACAAATAAAATGTTTATCTATAGGAGGAGTATATGCACCAATATATGCAAATATAGTATTATATGCTTGAGAGAAGTAATTTATTTTCAATTCTAATTTATTTTTAGCATAATTGAAAAATGTACCTAAGGAACCTGGATAATATTTTTATTGTATGGGAAGGTCTAGAGGCCAGAGTTCACAGTTTTATTAGATACATGAACAGTACAAACAATTATTTGAAATTCACATTTACTTTTAGCAACAGGCAAGTGAATTATCTTGACACTAATATCAAACATTCCAGTACAGATTTTGTTTATAACATCTACAGAATGCCAACATTCAGTAATGGTTATCTACACTACTCAAAACATCACCCTTTCAGTCAGAAAAAGAGCCAAGTCAGCGGGCTTCAAATTAGATTAGCCTGGATGATATTGACAATGGATGATATTTTGTTACTGAAATAATCAATAGACATATTTGTTGTTAGGGGTTACCCCAAAGACTTGTTTATAACATTAGTCAAAATGTCACTCACCAGTGGGGTATTAAGTAAAAACCCTTGTTGGTTGTGAACTCAGAGATGACGACTCAAGTTTTCAAAATTATTCAATACATCACGAAAAAGACAAACTCCATCGAGCACTTGTTGTACAATGGAATGAAGGATCTCAGAATATTAAACATATTATTGCACATAATTGAAATATGTTTAAAGCTAATAGTACAGTGCAATCATACAATATAGGTCTAAAAGAAAAGAAAGCTTGGTAATTTTAAGTGTTGGCTGCTGCAAACAATGCCCCTATATTCTTGAAGAGGAACTTTTACATTTGAAAAAATGTCTGCATTCTGCTCTCAAACTGCAGTGCATGAATTATTCTACTCCAGGAGTAGTTTATATTGCCAAATTTGTAGGATTCTTGGCATTCTATATATTGGGATAACTGAAAGATCACCTAGTAAAAGAATATATGAGCACTGTTATGATATCATGAAAAATGAATACAAATAATGCTTTGGTTAAGCATTCTGAAACTTGCTTGTCTTTTAAAAAAATGTTATTTTGCAATTTTAGAGAAAATTACTGTGAACCCCAAGTGGGGGTGGGATGGGTTGAGTGGGAAACTAAGTTAGAATATAAACAGCTGTTTCAGCAGCTCAGGCTTAATATAACCCCTCCCCAGGTTTAAATTATAATATTTATATTCAGTCTGTACTTAGGTTACATGTAACTCTGACAGTCGATACCGTGCCTTGTATTTATCAATTATATAATTTTTTAAGCAAAGGTTTATAGCTATAACTTTTTACTGAAATGTGGTTAGTTCATTTAATATTTACTGTTCAGTATTCACATTATTTTAATATTTTTTTATAATTTTGGATTGAGGAGTTAATACTATTACAAATGTTTCTGTGGTGATATCTCTTTAAGAACTTTAGCATAATAATGAATGTGAGTGTATATAAGTATGAGGCAATTAATTTACAAATTGATCTGATGAAGTTCTTGCATATTTGAAAGGTACAAAAGTGTTAAACCTTTTGAATAAAGACTTTATATATATTTCCTGGTGTCGCTGATTGGTTCCTGACAATGACAACCATTTTTTAATTGGTTTTCAGTGGATTTAGTGAGCGGACTTCACTTTATGGGTTATAAGTTCTAAGAAGTAACATTGGTGCATATGACAGAACATGACTGAAGCAGGAACAAATCAGTATAAATGTGATAACATCACTAAGCAGCAGAAAGTATCAGCATTCAGAAGCTAAAACCATGTGTTATGCACCTGCACTTCTATAAGGCAATAACAGAACAGAAGTGCCTATGTGTATCGTGGAAGGAATGCAAGGAACTCACTGCAGTAAGACAAAAAGAACCAGCTAGGAGGAAGGGTTTTAGTAGAAAAGAGGAGGAAATCAAAAATATTTGGCTACTCTTAACTTGGAGATTCAGGACATTTGCAAATTCAGTTTAGATGTAGTTTGAGGTTGGTCTTAAATGCAAAGAGTTTGTTTATTTGTCTGATGGTGATGGGGGAATGCTGTTTTGTAATTAATCTATGCTTTCCGAGTATAAGAGTCTTCATGTGAGTTGCCAGATTTCTGGGAAACTATTAGGTGTTGGTCCTTTGATCAGAGATTCCTTCTGGCTTTGTACCATTTTATTGTACTGGTGGCTGGGTTTGAGGGACGGTGGAGTATTTTATATACAATTATGAGCTGTTTATATGCTATCAGGTATGGTAGTTCTAACCAGTTCAGTTTCTGTAAGGAAATACAATAATAGATTTGGTTTGAGAAGTCAGAAGCAAATTTACTTATTTTATTATTCAATGTCGAATTGGTTCATTAGTGAAGTCCAAGGATTACTAAGAACTGTACATGCATACAACAGACTAGAAAGGAAGAAGGATGTTGCAGTTACCTTCATCATGTGGTCCGTGAGAAACAGCCTGGCTTTCTAATGTAGCTCTAATTTTTAGTGCTGCTGTGCTGGCCAGATTTAAGTTTGTCATTATGATGATGCCTAGTAACTTGTTATGGGGACTTGCTCTATTTTGGCATTGATAGATTAGATATATATTTAGTACGGTGCTAATTGGTGGGAGGTTTTTGGAGGTAACTGTGATTAATTTAGTTTTTTGGAATATTTAAGAGTAGTTGGGATTATTCCTGCCATGTCTCAATAAAGGAGAAGGAGTCTTGGGTGATTGTTTGAAGTTGGGATAGTGTTGTTGCTGAGCAGACAAGTTAAGTCATCAGCATATGACATGATTGTTGCATGTTTGTCTGCCTTGAGCATATAATTTATGAATATATTGAATAGCAGGGATCTTAACTACTGACCCCTGCTGTACTCCTGTCTGTAGTGACTGGTGCGTGCAATAGGAATCCTGCCATTTGACAGATCGTGTATGTGGAGGTAACTAGAAAACCATTCAATGGCACTGCTGCTTAGTTCTAGTTGTGAGAGCTTGATGAAGAGCTCGTACCTCTCAACTGTCCAGATATTTGCAAAATGTCCAGATTTATACCTCATATTTTTGGTCTGCTCCTCAGTAAATTTATGGTTTTCTGGCAAATTATTGAAGACTAAAGTCATTAAATAATGACAGACAATTCAGTTTCACACTTCATAATCTTCTGAAGATGCATTCTAAAGCAAAACATTGTATTCTAGCAACCTTCTAAATTTATAAGAGTGCAATTTAACATTTGTCCCTATTTTTGGGCCTTTCTAATCCTGTTATTTTTGGCTTTGTCCAGATTTCTTCTGTTAAGAAGTTAAGAGATATGGAGGATGAGAGGATGAAATATAGTATAAATGCCACTGAGAGGTCCAGCAGTAGGGTCGAGACAGGGTTATCCATATTTCTCTTTTGACTGACTGCTCAGAATGTGTAGCAATATATTTTTTGGTGATATGAAAGGGTCGGAAACTATGTTGTGAGAAGGAAAATAATGTTCTTCTGGCATAAAGATTGTAATTTGATGATGATGGATACATCTTTCTAATACTTTAGAGAGTGGAGTGAGTATTGCAATAGGTTAATAATTTGAAAGTTCAGAGGAAATACCTCCTTTATGTATTTGTATAATTAAGAGGTTTTCTGTATTTTAGGAATATAACATTTTTGTAAGGATCTGTTGATTAACATAGAGACTGGGTAGCTAATTTCATCTACTCCTAATTTAAGTTATTCTGCAATAACATTGTCTGTGGCTAATGTAATGGGTTTTAGTTTAAGTATATCTTAATTGCAGTAATTGGTACTGGATTCAATGAGAAATTATTTGACTTAGTACTACTATAGGTTTAGATGAGAGAATGTATATCTACATTTTATTCACAGATGTGTTAGGAAATAGCCATGAAGTGTTCATTGAACCTGCAGACTATGGCTGTATTGGTTTCACCAGGATGAGGGTCATAGCAGAACTTGTCACTTGGCTTTAGAAGATTGTTAATAGTAGACCAGAACAGTAGTGAGATTCTTTGAGTATTTATCTATGTTGTGTAATAATAGTTCTTTTAGTCTAAAAGAACATGTTTTTGTTAGATTTTTTAAATTTGGTAATTGTTTTGTTTTTGCTCTTGTGCTATTTACTCTGAGCATTATTCCTAATTTTTTTAATGGTATTGATTTCAGTATTAGTCACAGAGGTGTCTTGTTAAATTAAAATTTGCAGAAAAGGTGGTATTAAAGTATGAGACATCATCTAGTTGGACTATTTTAGTGGGGTCCAGTTACAATGTTTCATGGTCTGTCACACACATACACATAGACTTATATACACATACACATAAACACAGACACACATAGAGACACACACACACGCACACACACACACACACACACACACACACACACACACACGCACACACGCACACACGCACACACGCACACACACGCACACACACACACACACACACACACACACACACACACACACACACACAAATGTTGATATGGCAGTTTATGTTGCACTTGCCTGTACTGTACTTCTATTAGTTATAGACTGGGGTCCCTATTATAACAATGAAAAGGCAATTTGTCGAACCACTAAAAAGCTGAATATTCCAGACCTCAAAATAAGATTTGTGAGGAGGGTGGCTGTACCCCCCCACACCCCCCGCTAATTATATATACCAACTCTGACATCGCACTACAGTGAGGAAAGGGCAAATTTTCTGATCTTCACTGTACCGTGATCTCACAAAACTGATCTCGAGGTCCGGAATATTCGACTTTTCAGCTGTTTGACAGATTGCCTTTTTGTTCATCTAATAGGGACCCATACACTGTGTTGGACTGCTACATGGGACATCTTACCAAATGTCTACAGCAATTTGTGTGAGCATTTCAGTAGCTGAGAGCCTTCATATTCGTACATATTTGTCATTGTGACTTGTGAACTATGGCTGCTCATTGTGCTCTGTGGTCTTGTTACATGAGCAGTGATAAGTGTTGGAATTATACTATTTATACTAAAATAACACTCTGGGTTGAGGTTTGTTTTTTCCAGTTCTTGCTGTGTGTCACTTCTCATTTTGATGCATTGATGAAGGTGTCATTTCTCACATGAGTTGAAGCTATGGTGAGATTTACCAACAGTTTTCAACAGCAGCTTGTCCAGGTGCCTATATATAGCTGTCTTTCAAATGTAATGCTCAGACAGACCAGAAAAAATAAAACACAAACTGGCAGGTTGAGTTTTCACAGCAAGCATCAAACACAAAAGATGATATAAAATCTTGGTGTTTTAATGTAAAAATGATAAAATATATTCCCATGGATACAGTCCATACAGAATGTCACTATTTTCTGATATCTCCCATGTTCCTGGCTTATGTCATGGATGGCATACATGATGTTTTGCAACTATCTTGTTGATCTATGTATCCTGGTTCTACCTTGACATTGCTCTGCACTGAGCTTTGCCTTTCCGTCTTAGTGCAGAGTGATGCTAGTTGTTCATGCCAACTGCTTCTCTCAGGCAGTACATGTGAGAGCTTTACTGTCTATTTTATCTTCTTGTACCTATGAGTTTTTGCATCACACACACTGAGCAAGCCATCTTTGCCCTAGGATGTATGCTGTAGTAACTCTGCACAGTGATGGAATCCAGTGAGGTATAACAAATAAATGAGCTCTAAATGAAGTGTGAGAATAGTGTAGGAATGCGTCTCTCCTGGTGTGGGCAAATTTCGTTTCTGGTTTTTATGCAGCAAGAGTACACTTCCAGTTGCATAAACAGTATCAGAGGAGGCTGTGTTTCTACACACAGCTTACTAAAGTACTCCATTCGCTGATTTGCTCTGAGATTGCATTTTATCTTATGGTTTTGTATTCTTCATTAACTAAGCAAGCCACACACACACACACACACACACACACACACACACACACACACACACACACACACACACACACACACACACACACACATACACACACACACACACATACTAGGGCACCGAATGTTGCTTCTTGTTGCAGAGTTCAGAGATGCCAGGACTTCTGCCATCTCATTATATTGTTTTTTTTTTTTTGTTGTAGTTGTTGTTCAGACGTAACATTACTTGTCTCCCTCTGCAGTGCACTACTGTTAAATTCACACCTTTTGTGTGCTTCAGCTTCAAAGCTAGTGCCACTAGGGCTTTTCCCAGTGCCAGGGAACTTCATCCAAGGTCATCCATTATAGCATCCCTGCCTTATCATGTTTATATTTAGAATTAAGTATGACTTATAACCACTTTCTTCTGCAGTCTCGAAACTTGGACTGTCATCCTTTCCTCTGTGGTACAACTAATACACCTTGGAATACACATAAATTAGTATTCATTTATTTTGCTGATAGGGCATGTATCTGCATTTCCAGCTGCATACCTTTGTAGCCTGATCCTCTGAATTTAGTTCTATCATATCTACTGAGATATAGTTCTGAAACATGAAGGCCCAACATTAAAAATACATGTATGCTGCACCCTTAACCATCAAAAGTATACAACACTAAACTAAAATTTGTACAACAAGCATAATACACTCATCTGGGCCACATAAAAAGACAAAAAAAGAAAGAAGGATAAGGAGTGTGAGACTTGTAACATGGAAGAGGAAAAGGGCTTTGGTCAGCCATGTAGTTCCATTCACAATAGCTGGCATTACAAACAGTGTCCCGTCATGAGTTAGTTAGTTAAATTTGTTAACTGGAACAGAACACTGACCCATGAGGACCTATTCCTGGTGTAGGCAGAGAAAATAAAATAAAGAAACTGTAAAAGCTTATAAACAATGATTAAAATGTAACATGTAGTTTACAAAATGTAGACAATTATAAGTAATAATGAATAAAAACATATTTTGGAAAGACATTATATATTTATAAACAATGTTTTAAATTTAGGAGCAGAATAGTTTTGTGCACTATAGGTAATGACAGAATATCTAGTGTGGAAGCATTCTAAGGAAAAATAATTAAACATTACATATAAGATATTGATGTACATCATAGAGAACCAAGATGAGCAGGTAGATTGGCTTATCAGAAAAAGTAGGGAAAATATTATTATAGTTTATAGAAAAGGGAGAGAGACAGAAACTGAAGCCAGGACATGAGAACATATACAGTTAAAAAAACAAAATCAAATCAGGAATTCCATTCTGTTGATTAATACTGAGGTAGATAACATTTCTGCTTGTTCCTACATAGGAGCAACCAAATGCTGGATACTTTGAAAAAGGCCCCTTTATTAATGTTCTTCTTTAGTATAACAGCATAATATCAAGACCTGACACTCAGCTACACCTTATGGCTCCATACCTTTCCAAGCTCATGCTACAAACTTCATACCACCATGACTAAAACCAGAATAACGTAGCTTGGGAAACATGGAAACATTACCCCAAATATTTTCACAGATCAGGTGAGAGGTATATATTTAACTTTCATACTGTGACAGGTCTTTGCAAAATGGGCTTAATTAGATATATTGCAAAGATAAGAGGCCAGTCCCCCAACACTTTAAGTGAATTAACAGTGATCCAAATTAGCTGGTAACAAAAGGACAAAAATGTTTGGGAGTGAGGAAAGAAAAATGTTGCAAATGTTAAGACATAAAACACTAGTGGCCATGTGCAGGCTAACAGCACAATGTATTTTTTCAATAATAAAATATGCTGGTTTTATAAAAAATGGAGACAAGACATATGTGAAGGATTAGTCATTCCATTTGTCAGTGGAAGTTAGCATAAATTAGCTAAAAGTTATTTTTCAAAACCTCAGATGCACAAGGCATTATAGGGAAAGCAGAATATACCTTAAAATAAGATACTAGTGCCCCAGTACAACTCATGCTGGATGCATCAGTCAGACTGCTAAATGAGCAAGCATTAGAAATACCAGTCACAAGGCCATTAGCACTAACAATAAAACGGAAGAGTAACACACATGATGCAAATCAAAATGTCTTCATCCAGAGTACTAAATTTCAAAAACACTCTCTGATAAATGTCTGTATCATGTGTCAAGAAAACAGTGAATGTGGGGAGGTCAGAACTATTGGCAATATAGATAGAACCTTCTAAACTGTAGCCAACAAATTCATATGGATTTACTCCTTTCATGCTTAGCTAGATATAACTACAAATGGAAAACACAAATAGCTATCTTTAAGACAGACAGCTCACATTCCTGTTACAAGTCTGTATATAAATGACTCTAAATAATGGTAAATGACTAAAACATCAACTTTGATACAGGTCATATATTTCGGGATTTTGAAATGGCAGCAAAAAATATATAGGTAAACAGTGAATGTCTAACACATATCCAAGATGATTGTTGTTCTACACCAACCAGATAATATGGAGAAGATTTCAGCAGACAGGAAATACATATCTTTATGGTGCTGATCACCATAATGTTAGCCATGTGAACCCTCTCACAGCATGGGGCACACCTCCTGCTACAATAAACACCAAATATAGTATCTCTGCTAATACAGTCACTCCCACAGAGTTGCATCTTTATGGTCTGGCAAAGAGACAGCTCACAAGCAGTGACAAATATTGTCCAGACAAAACCAGCTAGCCATCCAGTTTTGGTAGCGTCTCTCTTTATTTGGGGACAATGTACTAACAACGTAAAATGTGCTAAGACGTTGCCAAAATAAGGATCAATATGTTATACATTGAGTATGAATATAACCACTGAATGTAGCCATTTCATTCACTAAAGTGGTTCTTTTCAGAAGAAATAAACTACAGTTGTTGGTGTAAATAAGATTCATTTAGTCAGACTGAAATCCACTGATCTCAGCACCATTATCAGACTGACAGCAAGTTTGAACACCCAAATTAAAAAAAAAAAAAAAAAAAAAAAAAAACTTTTAACACTCCACACCTCTGTTTATCTATCCCAGTTTTTTTATTTTTAAACTTCAGTTCAGCATCAAATAAAGAGCCACAGCTACAACACCCAAATGTTCCCTGTATTATATACAGATGATGGTGACTATGGTCATGGCTAGATTATGAAGGCATCTGTGAAGATACTCATGTACAAAATTTGAAACAGATATCTTGGCTGATTCTTTTTACCTTTTTTATAACATGGAGATAAATCCATCAGAAGATTTTATTATACAATGGGGCTATTTAAAAAAGGTAAGACTGTCTTTAAAAATCCATTGCATTGTAGTAATCTATACTATAGTTATCTATACTATTTTACACACTCCTGGAGCCATTAATGAACTGGACCTTCAGCCTTGTGCATAGGCAACTCCTGTCACTGGAAAAACTTTATAACCAGCTCACCCAGCAGTGAGTATACTATGTGCTGCCAACATCACAAACCACCATTTACCACATATTCTTATTAACACAGAAGGGTCAGCAAAGTGTTTACATACCACAACTGAAATCCAAGTGCAGCTAGTCATCTCCTCATCTCATAGAACAGAGTCTCAAATGACTCGTCTGTATACTGTCCTCAATATGAGGCATGAGTACAGTGCACAATTACCTTCATAAGCACTGCGTTTACTTCTCACCCCCCCCCCCTTGGTACACAGCCTTATAGGCACCATATTCTATATCACAGGTATGACTACAGCGTACTTCATTATCTCATCACCATCATACACACTGGGCACAATTCCTTTCAGCATCCCTGGCACAGAGTCTTAAAGGAGGCATGTCTGCACCCCATTCTAGACAGCAGACATGAGTACAGTGTATTTCGTTCTCACTGCCATCACATACATTGTGCTCACTTCTTCTTATCACCTGTCGGTACACAGTCTCAAAGGAGCCATAACTGACATGATCCTAGACAGCAGACATGAGAATACTGCACTTTATTACCTGATTTCCACAGTGTTTACTTACACTGACACAATACAACACTATTCTCCAATCACTGTGTAGACCCTTACCTTTTAATTTGCGTAACGTCCATTCCAGGTCAAAAACTGATAAGTTACTCAAACTCAAACACCTGGAATGCTTTCTCCACCAACACATTTCAGTTCCTCAAAAACACCCCTTGCTTTATGTAATGTACTCAAAACATCATTTACTACATTGTAATAAAGTTTGTTTGTGTACTCTTCGACAAATCTCACTTCTTGTTTTTCATTTAACTTTTCATATCTGCATTTCACACAAATTAAAGTCAGTGACACAGTTTCCTGAAAAAGTTACTGTACGTATACATTTTCAAAATATTTTGAGATAAAGTAAAATATGACGAAACCTTTACAGATCTTTTTTTGAAGAAAGTGGTTATTCAATCCCTCTCAGCATGATCCAAAGGTGAAGCAGTTTAACAACAGAAAGGGTAGAGTATTGCTGCTGTGAGTTTAGGTGCATATGATCTTTAGAAATCCAGCTTTGATCTAATCAATGCATTTTTGTAAGTGTCAGAATATCAGAACAGTATATGTCAGATGGGAAGATATGCTGATTGATAGCCTGATCAACCAAGTGCTCCAGATTGTGCAGATCACTCATCATTTAACACTGAAGTCGTCCAATGTTCCACTGTTCCTCATTGAACTGCAATTACAGATAATTAGTATTCCAGTCTTTGAACCGATCGACTAACTGCTCCTGAGGCAAAGTGAGCCAATGACAAACTACACAATTCAGCGAATGCATGCCAGTGATAGTTTGCAAACCACTGCAATGCCTTCAAAAAGACCTTGCAGGTGCAAGAAGACCAGCATGACTAGGATATTTTACATTCCTGAGTCATACTGGCGGTTAGATTGTTCATGAATGATTTGTCATTGGCTGAGTGCAGATTTGAAAGCAGGAGTAGCAAACATACTGCAACTGAAGGACCACACCCATGCCAAATGGGAGTTGAAGTCTGAAGCATATCAGTGGCAGAGGCCAGATCTGTAACAACCAACCATACCAAAAGGTGGAGATTTGGTTTTGTGTGCTGCCTTACTTTGGTGGGAAGGTATGGTCCTGGTGATGTTGTTGCTTGGCTGCTGACTGCAGTTGCTTACTGAGGCTATACTGTTGTTGAAATCTCATCCCAGCCTTAGATTATTTGTTCCTGATTTGTGAATTTTGTACTAGACTGTGCTGCAACTGCTTTTGTTTTCTGTAATGGACAGAGGTAAGTTACTAAATATGTGCACTGTATACTTCAGGCAGGGGTAGGGCTTGTAGTGTTTCTTCATATTTTTTTTCTATTTATGGGTTTTTGACTCCAGTGTTAACACTATCCCTTTTACTCCCTCCTAAGACTGGTGATTTTTGGAGAAAAGGTGGTAAAGCAGAACTGTGTTTCAGAAAATATTAAATTCACACTCTCATTCTGTCAGTGTCTCAAGTTAATAGTTCATAGGTTCATAGGTTGGTACTAGGCTATTGTCCCTAGGGCCTATATAAGCCTAGCCATAACAATTCCCTGGCTATTTCTTCCCACAATATTTACTTCCCTGGACCCCTGTCTAGTAATTTAAGTGTCTCCGTCCCTGATTTGTTGAGAGTTGTGACACTGTGTAGTTCAGGTAGGAGTAGGGCTTGCAAAAGTCAATGCTTGACATTTGTGTATTGACTAGTCCCTGCTTTTGACTCCAGTGTTAACATTGTCCCTTTCACTCCTTCCTACAACTGGTGATTTTTGGAGAGAAAGTGAATTATAACCTTATTGTTTCAGAAAATGTTTATTAATTCACATCCTTTTATTCTGTCAATGTCTAAAGTTAATAGTAATTTAAGTATCTCTGTTCCTGATTTGTAGAGAGTTAACAATGTATTTTATATGACAGCATCCTGGCGTTCGAATACTATTGTCATTGCTCACTAACTCTGTTTTTTTTTAATTTGGTTTTAAAACAAACAACTATTTCTATAGGTCCACAGCTGATCAATGCATAAAAGTATACATATCAACAGCAATTTATATTTTTCAAGCAAGTCTTTAAGTTTAAGCAATTGTCAGAGCCTCATTAGTTAAAACTAACCACAAATCAGTCACCTTCAAGCTGGCACTAACAACAGAACTCACAAAGTGTGAAATCAGACTAAAAAACTTCACCAAGGCAAACTATACCCTCCTAGGTGAAAGTATAAATGTATTCCAAGCCCCACCCCAAACTAGAAGTGGTAACTATGCCAAAGTTTACAATAAAGCCCTGTACAATCACTTACATAAGTGTACAAACTCGGCTGTACCAGAAAGAATCAAAGCCAGAGCCCTATGAAACAACAAGCTGCCATGGTGGACATCCAGCATCAACAAACCTTACAACAAATGCAAAAAGTTGCTGTCAAGGAAAACAAAGGCAAGGCTTCAATAATGGAAATGAAGAGCACCCCATCAGCCTCAACAGGCAAATAAGACAACTTGCAAATCCTCCAAGGGCCATTTACAGCTACATACATAACCTAAAGGGTAGGGCCCAAGCATGTGCAGAACTATTGGCCAACAGAATCACATACACTGACCCCACAGAAATAACAAAACAGTTAGCAGATAGGTTTGGTGAAAATTTCACTCCCTTATCCCCTCCTAACTTACAACAAACCATCCCCCAAACCCCCCACCCCCCACCCTACATATCTGAAGAGCAAATCCTCAAAGACTTGCCCAAGGCAAAATAACACAGCCTCTATGGGAACAGACAACATCCCAGGCTGTCTTCTAAACAGGCTAAAACATGAACTAGCATTACCACTAAGTACCCTTTTCAGCTGCAACTTAACCGCAGGCTTTGTTCCTGCGGAATGGAGAACAGCAACAGTTATTCCCTTCCACAAAGATGGCCTAGCAACAGACTCAGGGAATTACAGACCCATAAGCCTAACCAGCCTCATCTGTAAGGCCATGGAAATTATTATTATGGACCTCATAAATAATGACATAGGTGACCTGCATACTCTGGATCCTACCCAATTCGGCTTTGTGAAGGGCAGATCCTGCCTGTTAAATCTGGTGGATTTCTTTGAAAATGTGACCAAGACCATTGACAAGAACAAATCTGTGCACAAAGCATACCTTGACCTGGCAAAGGCTTTCGACACAATCCCACATTCAGGCATTACCGATAAACATAGCAAACTGAATGTAAACTCCTTTGTTGTAAGATGGGCTGCCAACTGGCTCACATGCTGGACACACATTATCGAAGTGGGTGACTCCACATCAACCAGTAGACCTGTTACCAGTGGGGTGCCACAAGGGTCATTGGTGGGCTCCCTACTGTTTGGTATATACTGTTCAGAAGTTCAGGTCAAAACTAGGGGGTTGTAGCTGACCAAGTTTGCAGAAGACTGCAAACTAGTTGCAATCATTGAATCCCCAAATGATGTCAGTTTACACCAGCAGAGTTTCACACAAACCAACGACTGATGTATTAGTCATGGTCTCAAACTGGATGCAAAGAAATGCATCATCATTCCCTTCAGCACAAACAATGTCTCCTCACCCTATCAAATCAACAGCAATTCCCTAAGTACCCATGAAGTGGTAAGGGACCTGGGATCGCAAGGTGACTGGAACCTTAACTTCAACCACTATGTGTCTACTGTAGTAATGAAAGTTTTCTATGTAGCACACTTGATTATTAATGGCATCACACTGAAAGCAAAAGAAGTTATAACCCTCCCCATACTCGGCACAATTAGTAAAGGCATCACCATGAGAGCAAAATAATTTACAACCCCAACTAAATTCAGAACTTATCTGGCCCATAATTGAGTATAACACCCCATTTAGCATGTATCATACTAAGCATCTGCAGCAATTAGACAGTCCTCAGAGGTTTCTAACAAAGAAGATCAAGGGTTTCCAGCATGTGCCTTACACAGATCAACTAAAGTCCCTGTCACTATACTCCGTATCATATAGACTTCTTAGGGGAGACCTATACTGGGCCTACAGAGGAATCCAAGACCCAAACCTAATAAACTTGCTGCATATCTATAAATCAAATGGGACTAGGGTTACCATTTCCATGGACCTAAATGTGGCCTGCTGGAGGGACAAACTTATCTCCCAACGACTGCTGCGTCTTTGTCACAGGCTACCGATTCATGTGAAAGAGAGCACCTCTATAATACTGTTCAAGAGGAACCTGGATGAGTGGATGGGGCGTTGTAAATTCTTACAGGAATAGAGCCCACAATCCTCCTGAACATGGGCAGTCATCACTAAATGCAAGGAAAAACAGCTAAGACCAGTTCTGAGGTTAACTGTCACTCCAGACACAAAATATTCACAAACAGCAAGCTAAAGTCCAGTGATCAGAAATGCTAGGCAGTTAATAGTAAGTCGCAAACTTGTTTGTTTAGAATACACAAAGCTTTCAGGCCAATGCCCTTCCTCAGTGTGTTATATAACAAACTACTATTCACATACATTTAAACAAAAACCTTCATGATGCAGCCCAATCAGAAGGAGACAACAATTAACTCCATATTCATATTTAAAGACATAAAACACATTTTAAAACATGAAATATTTCCTGTTTAAACTAAGTCTTGCACTCTAAAATTATAAAAAGTATAACATTTTATTTAATTTTTTTTATTTTTATTTTTATTTTACATTTGTTTACTGGGCTGATCCAGCTGGATATAAGTCCATTTTCAGCAGAGGCCCGGGGAGAAAAGTTCCAAATACAGACATTAAAATCAGTCTTTACAAATTTAGTAGTTAAATTGAGAAAAAAAATAAAATAAGTATCATAATATTATTAGCATGTTCTTACAGAAGCAACAATTAGAAATTAAATACAGACTAAGGGAGTACAAATTATGCATGAGAATAGAAAAGATTTAGTGTAAGATTTGTCTGAAGGAGAACAGAGAGTACTAGTGGGACACTGAAAATTAGTCAGGGTTAGTACATGGGCAGAGCCAGAGAGTTTTGAGGTGAGTTCTGAGTTGGGATTTGAAACAAGGAAAAGAAGAGATAGCAGTGAGGTTGTCAGGAAGAGAGTTCCAGGCTTTGCCTATTGTGTTTGAGAACAAGGATTTGCCTGCCATATTGTTGGATTTGCTAGTAGATATGAGAAGTTTGTTAGAAGAGCGTAGGCTTTTAAGGTTGCAGTAAGGAGTGATAAGGAAGGTGAGTGTAGGGGTGTTGGTAGGTTTGTAGAGGATTTTATGGGCTAAGGAGAGCTAGTGATATAAGATCAGATTTTGCAGCTCAAGCCATCCTAATTGCTTTAACTTTAAGCAGTGGTGGGTTCCAAAAGTAGAGCCAGAGGCAAATCTGGCAATACTGTTATAGGCAACAGCCAGTTTGCAGAGGTTAGATTTGGACAGGTATGTGTAAATAGGGGAGGCATAAAGGAGGGAAGAAATCAGATGGGAATGGGCAATGGAAGTTCTGGTAAGTGGAGTGAGGAATGTTTTAATTCTATACAGGGAGCCTAGTCTTCTGTTAACTGATTTTATGGCGTTGTTGATGTGATAGTCAAAGCACAGGTTATTGTCTATCTCTACTCTAAGAAGCCTGGTAGTGGGGTCAGGTGATATGATAGTGCCATTACTAGACAAGACAGAGAAGTTAAGAGTGGAGAATTTCCGGGTAGGGGAGAACAGTAACAGTTTGGTTTTCTTGGGGTTTAGGATTAAGCATCGTTTTAAGAACCAGGTTTCAACAGTTTGAAAAATATATAAAAAATATGCATATTTGTACATCGTAGCACACATATCAATCATTTGCAATAGTTCAACAGCATTTGCCTTTTCTTTAGTAATGGTTTCAAGCTCTCTGCTGCATTAATAACAGGAAGAAAATCTGCTTGCAGTTTCACTATCTATTCATACTCTAGTCTGTTGTTCAAATCACCTCCTCTTATGCACCTATGCATCAATAAATGGAATATTGGGTATTGACTAGCATTTCTATGGTATTACATTAAGATGAAATGATCCTATGATTAGAAGCTCTCATCTTTATAGTACACAGTTCACTATTGTAAACAATTTCTTCCATACTAATAAATTCAAGAGTCTATATTACATCGTCGAACTCACAGGAGTTCGAACGGTGTAATATCGAATCATGACATTCGAAACCCAAGAATTACGAAAACACAGAACAACGTTTTTTTTCCTAGAGAAAAAAATTGCTGTTCCAGTACAAAAAAAAAAAAACACTTACACTTTAAACTTGGACTAATGTGGGGGGGCTTCACCCCCCACTTCCCTACTAAAATATACCAACTCCGAGATCACAACACAGTGGTGGTAATAGCAAAGCCCCGAAAATGGCCCACCAATTTTTTCCCCTGGGAAAAAAATTGGTGTGCCATGGCTTCGCTATTTCCGTATTTCGAACATTTGGGTTCGATATTGCAATGTTCGGACTCCTGTGAGTTAGACATTGTAACAGAGACCCTAAATTCAACACTAGAGGGGGTAACTTTGCTTTTCCAATTTTTCTGACTATAGCAAGAATTGCTCAAAGATGAGGCACTTGGGTTTTTGAAATTAACTCAGGAATCAGAACATTAAATAAAACAAAATATTTAGATATATTACATATATCTAACCATAGAGCTTAATTAAAGTTATTGATTTATTTCCAAAAAAGGGGAGATGACTTCACATTCATATATCATATGCATTTCAGAATCACATCTGCAGCATTTAATTCTATTTGATTTATACAAAATTGCAATTTTGTTAAGAGTGACAAAAGCTCTGTTTAAGAATTTCCAAGTGAAAAATTACCAGTATAATGAAGATGGAGATTTATCTGTAGATTTTAACACTATTTCTTATTCTTCAGAGAAGTCTTCATTATTAATTTTTGAGGAGTAGTTCCAACAGGAATTGTCTAAATATGTGAAATCTGATTTGTGACAAATATGATTTATTTTTCATTGCATAATTTTCAACAGTATGTATATGGATCCCCTTTATAAACCCGAAATCCCACTTACCTGAAATCCAAAAGACCGAAACAAAAAAACCAACATCCAGGAAGACCGACCGCCCGGAACACCAACAAAGAATAAATGCTAAGTAACTGATCACCCAACCCGCAAAGACACTAACACTGAAGCACACAAACACCGACCCTTATGGGAGCTTCACCCTCCACACCGCCCAACTATATATACCAACTTCAACATTGCACTACCATGGAGGTAAGAAGCAAAGGTCAGCATGGTGGTTAAGTGGTTACTTACCATTAGTGATTTGTCAGTGTCTTTTGGTTTTCAGGTCAGTGGGACTTTGGGTTTCTAAAGGGGACCCATATATATATATATATATATATATATATATATACACACACACATACACACACACCCATACACACACACACACACACACACACACACACACACACACACACACACACACACACACACACACACACACACACACACACACGCACATCAGTACCATTTAAGAACTGACACCAATAAATTAAGTTACTTTGTTGTTTCAATACTAGCATTTGTTGAAGTTATGAGTTTCTAAGTCATTTGTATAATCATTTGGAAACATAGAAAATATGAAGTCTTTAAAACAATGGTTAGAATATGTGAACTTTTGGAAAGAGGAAATAATGTTAAATAGGGAATTTGAGAAGAGGGCATAATTCCATTTATGCAAAAATATTTTAATAACCAGATAAGACTATTAGGGACTGTTTGTGACATTTTTATTATTTACTAATAATATTTCTTGATGTATTTGTTTCCATTTTGATACATAAGATGAATTTAGCACAACATTATAACTTTTACAATTGTTGAAGTAGCATAGAATTGAATGTCACAGAATCCTATTCCCCCATTATCTCAACATTTTCTGTGTCAATCAAAGGAACTCTTGGTTTATTAGGATGGCAAAACATGTAAGTAGAATATTCTTTATCTTTCTCAACATTTTTGGTGGAGACAGTACTAAAGATTGTAAGGCAAACAATATTTTAAGGGAGAATTACCACTTTAATAAACATTAATTGTTCTTCCATGTTAAAGAATTTGCTCCAATTTGTGAATAAACTTAAAATTTTATCAACAACCTGCTGAAAGTTTGTTTGTATCATTTCTTTACAATTAGACATAATGGTTATACCAATCTATTTAATTTAATTACTATTCTAATTGAAATTAGAATATTGTTGTATGCTTTTTTATTAATTAATAATGTACTTGTTTTATTATGATTAAATCTTAAGTTCAAGATTTCTTCAAACTGACTCACAAAACTAATTGTATCTTCTAATGAATCTAGCTCTGCTTTTTCTTCTGTTACTTTAGTTAATCTTATTTTTATAGATATATTCACTGTATAGTTCAAGCAGGAGTAGGGCTTGTAATATAAATGTCTCTGATTTATTTCTGGATCTGTACCTGATTTGTTGAGAGCTGTGACACTGTACAGTTCAGGCAGGATTATGGCTTGCAAAAGTCAATGTTTGGCATTTGTGTATTGACTAGTCCCTGCTTTTGATTCCAAAATGTTAGCTCTGCCCTTTTTATTCCCTCCTAGCACAGGTGATTTTTTGGAGAAAATGGGGTGAATTATACCTTTGTTTCAGAAAATGTTTTTTAATTCACTCTTTTATTCCATCAATGTCTCAAATTAATAGTAATTTTTGAGTAAACAAACTAGCCGCCAAAAACCCGATAAACTCTCCGTATGTTTTTAGATCTGACGATGCTTGTTAGCGAAAGCGCTTAGGTTTTTAGATCTGACGATGCTTGTTAGCGAAAGCACTTATGTCTGGACACCATTGAATAAATCAAGTTTTATTTTTATACATTTGTTCCTGTTTCGCTTCGTTTCCTTTAGTTTTTTTAATTTCAATAGTAATTTTTGTGTGTGTCTTGACTAGTCCCTACTTTTGACTCAAATGTTATTTCTGTCTCTTTTACTTCCTCCTAAAACTGGTGATTTTTGGAGAAAAGACAGTAGTAAATTATAACCTTGTTTCAGAAAATGTTTATTAATTGACAGTCTCTTATTCTGTCAATGTCTCAAATTAATAGCAATATTATTAATGTCTCTGATTGTCCCCGATTATTTCTGGATTTCTCCCTGATTCCTCGAGAGCTATGCTGGTGCCTTTTGGAGAAAAGGGCATGCATGTCCTTTAAAATGACAAAGTTATAGACTTCTTCTACTTCAGAAAATGTTTATTAATTTACAGTCTCATTCTAACAATGTCTAAAGTTAATAGTAGCAATATTTTGTGTCCTTGATTAATTCTGTATATCTTTCTCATTCTGCTCTGGTTTATCCTTGATTGTTGGGGGAAGATGTGGAGGGTTGGAAAAGCTTGTGCTAAAAGCCACATTTTTTATTTTAATAGTTGTGTATTTTAATTGTAGTTGAATACTGTTGAACTGCAATATACTCAGCAGAAAATGGAAAGTCAATGCTTTCTGCAGATTTCATTTATTGACATTTCATTACCAGGGTAATCCATCTGAGTGCGAATTGCCTGTTTAAGAAAATGTTGCGGTCTGTGGTTTTAACTCTGAGCTAGTTGCAGTTTCTTTTAAGACATATACTGATCAGTAATGCCATTTGAATGTCATGCTTCCTGTGCAGCAAATGCAGGTTGATATTTATATTCCAGTAACTTTTTAAGGGTATTGCAATACAGTTAGAAATTGCACTGCAGTATCAGTTTAGCCAAATAGTGGATCATTCGTAACTTTCTACATGAATTATGGGCTTTTCAATAAGGGTAGACATGAGTAGCTTCATGCACTTTTGTGAAGAAAATTTAAGTTCAGCAAAACTGTTTTCTAAGACTTTAAATATGTTAATCTTGTCACAACTACAGATTTAATGAACATGAAATGTAAGTTGCTGCAAGATGTGTTCAATAGCTACAATACAGTTAGTAATGCCTCGTGCTATGTATTTTTTTCAATGAATTTTGATACAAAACCTGTTATATTTATTGATCTATTTTATGAGCTATGGACATTTCAGATGTGAGGTTGCAATGTAATCTTTTCAATGTTTTATAGTGAATTACACAGTGTCATTATTTGGAAGAAGTGTTTCCAAAACTGGAAATGAAGCACATTCATGCTAGTATCACTGCAGCCTCACTGGCTACCTGCATATTCTTTATAACAGATCTTTCTGCTGCAAGTAAAGTGTTATATTTGGATTTTAAAGTAGGATATTAGGATTTCTTGCTCTACAAATGTCCCTTGTTGGGATATGGCATGGCCGCCTTTGCTTAAAGACATGAGATCTTACATTCTTTGGTCACAAAAATTCTAAGTCAGACCTGACAAATAAAGGTTTCACAGATGTTCACATTTATGTCCACATTCTCATTTAATGCCTTTTAATGTCACATTCACTGTAAAGGTACTGAGCGCCATAGTTTCTATTAACTTTTAGATTCTAAATGAGGCACCTTTGCCAGGTACAGACCAGTTTGTAGGGCAGGACTAGAACACATCTGAAGTGGTGATAATGAAGTATAGTGCAGGTAAAATCAAAGGTGTTTTGATCACACTGCAAATGTCATCTTTGTGATGAAAATAACTCACTTCTGCAACACTAGTTAGGTGGTCAAGTAAGCACTGGAGGATTGCAAGTGTCGTCATGGAAGCAAGGAAGTGATACACCTTCAGCAAATAGAAGTACACTTAATCTGATCATGCAGGCCTTTATAGTGAGTAAAAGGTACAGCGACAAGCAGGAAGAAATGGTACAGAGGCAACAACTTTCCAGTGATGAGGGTAGGTTGTGGACCTATTGCCCCATTTCTTTGATTTTCAGGAGACTGTTCTGCTGCCTTTTCTTTTTGTAGTATAGCCACAGTTCTTTGTCTTTGTTCAGTAAGACTGGCAAAATCATGATGAGGACAGGGATATGGATACAGATCGCACTCCAAGGAAGAGGAGGAAATACAGAGTTTTTCAGTCAAGTTGGGCAAGTGCCTTTGACTGGCTTTCTGTGAGTAGGCATGGAGTAAAATATGCTTTTGGAAGACCTGTGGCACAGATTACATAATCCATCATGGTGGATGACATGATCTGCAACAAAATGCCAACAATGAGAAACACAGACAGAATTGCAAGCATGCAGTTGGAAGGACTTCTTTGGACCTCAGAGTTTAGTAAGTACAAAAGTTGTTGAGACAGAGGTTGGTTTTGTGTAGCTCCTTGCTAAACACAGTTTATCATTTGCAGTAGGAGAGTACATCTTGAAATTTAGGAATAAAAATCGGAGAGGAGCAAGATGTTCTCTGGAAAATCACATGTGGAGCGACAAAGGCAGCTTGTATTGCACGGGATGTTCTGGGGCTTCATTACCAGAATGAAGCTGCTGTCAACTGCCAGAAATTTCCATTCTGTGTGTGTATATGGACCAAAGCACAGACATGGGCAATGACAAATATTTGGTGATCCTTGTCGGTTACTGTGATGAAAAGGCAGGCATATGCCAGAATCTTTATCAGGAATTGGGCAAGCATTGCATGATGCCTTAATTTCTACACTGACAAAGTTTTACATTCCAGTTTCCAACACTGTGAGCTTTTCTTGGACAATGCTGTCCACCATTATTAACATGGGGTGTCTGTGCCACCTGGCAGATCTATGTAGCAAGGCTGGTGTAAAAGTACTGCATTCACCAACTGAAGAACTTAGATGTGTACTGTCTTTTCAGTTCCAGTGCACAAAGACAACAAAAACTGATAGGATGTGCTTTATTCGTAGACACTGACCCCCTCAAGATTATTAAGCATGCACCTACTAGATAGCTGAGTATTGGAGAGGTGATTAGAAGAACCCTGGACATATTTACTTAATTTCTGATCAACTGCAGAGTCATGAACTTTGTATGATTTTTATATTTCTCAAATATGCACTGGAACCTTTAATGGCACTCAATATCCAGAGCCAAATCTGAGAAAGTCAGCTACTGACACTGCATACCACTGTTCATAAACTCCTGCAGCAGTATGCTGGCAGACTCCTGAGACCTGCAGCTACTGACACTGCATACCACTGTTCATAAACTCCTGCAGCAGTATGCTGGCAGACTCCTGAGACCTGCAGCTACTGACACTGCATGTCACTGTCCATAAACTCCTGCAGCAGTATGCTGGCAGACTACTGAGACCTGCAGCTACCGACACTGCATGTCACTGTTCATAAACTCCTGCATCAGTATGCTGGCAGACTGCTGAGACCTGCAGCTACTGACACTGCATGTCACTGTTCATAAATTCCTGCAACAGTATGCTGGCAGACTCCTGAGACCTGCAGCTACCGACACTGGATCTCACTGTTCATAAACTCCTGCAGCAGTAGGCTGGCAGACTCCTGAGACCTGCAGGTACCAACACTGCATGTCACTGTTCATAAACTCCTACAGAAGTATGCTGGCAGAGTCCTGAGACCTGCAGCTACTGACACTGCATGTCACTGTGCATAAACTCCTGCAGCAGTATGCTATCAGACTTTTGAGATATGCAGCTGTTGTCAACTTCTCAAACACTGTGATGCTTTAAGTGTTGACTGAAAGTAGCTCTATTCTGTCAATGAGTTGCATATTGGTTATTAAGTGAAATATTACATGAATAGCCATGAGGAGGATATTGCTGGCACAGTTATAGAATTTAACTTTTATAAAAAAGTAACATTTTTTTGTGATGCAGTGTTGCAGAAAATGACAGATCCAGTAGATGTGCCCCACTCATGTGTGTCCAAGTACTTAGCGCACCTTCTAAGGGACTTTTGCACTGATGGGAAACTCCCACTCTTTAAGCAGCTGCTGATGATTCTGCTTTGCTTGACACATTCAAATGCAGAAGCTGAAAGAGTGTTTAGTATGGTGTGGAAAGTGAAAACTGAATTGAATAACTGTCTGTGTGGAAACTTTGAACTCTTTATTAGCAGTTAAAATGAACAAAAGACTGTACTGCTGTGACCTTCAGCTGCCAAAACATGTCTTAGATGCTGCTAAGAAAGCCACAGCACCATACAATAACTGTGCATCTGATGCTGTTTGTCCACGCACTTAGTATGTATGTGGAATTGGTTGTATGATATGTAAGCGATCTGTTCAGGAAATGCAGTAAATGTAGCAAGTGGTATTAATGAGCATGTACTTTTAGTTTTGATTCTGTAAAAAAAGTGCTGTTTCATATTTACTTATGGTGTTGTTGTGGTTTTGCAGATTATTAAATGTTCAACCAGGTTCCATGGCAATGGTGTGTTTTTGTGCAGTGCAAAAATAAGGTGTTCTACATTTTGACTGCTTGTCACACATTGCTAGAGTTTGTCTACCACACTGGCCTGTTAAGAGGTTGAAACATATATTGATACCAATAATTATTAATGTTTTGGTGAATTTACATCCTAATATTCTTCTAACCATTTAGGTGCTGAGATGGATGCTGTGGGAGTTGCCTTTTGGAGTAGATGTAATGTGAGAACTTCAGCTCTAATGTCCATACTACCATTATTTACTTAGCTACCTACATTCATCAGTCATGAAAATCTGACTGGGCATAACGTAGACAAGGTGAGGGTTTTTTTGGTATTTTTTTTTTTTTTTTTTTTTTTTTTTGCAAATAAAAAGATTATAAAACAGTAACCTACCAGCAAGATAAAATAAAAGGAACAGCACTGACTGGTGGCAGGAATCCTTTCTTTCATCAAGAGACAACTAAGTTCTCCATTTCCATGTTACAGAGGTATAAAGTTATGACTGTGACCCAGATGACACAAGTTAGTGGTTCTGGTATTGTATAACCCTTTCTTGAGGAGAACATGAATTACTTATACCAAGTCATCCATCCCAGGGGGAGGATGGGGTGTGTGAGGGGCACAGCCCCCCACCTTGGGGGGTGTAGGAGACATAGCCCCCCACTTAATTTGGTCTTCTGTTGTCTGGTTTTGTTTTACATTATTTGGTAAAACCCCCACACACACCCTAACTATATATACTAACACCAGGATCGCACTACAGTGGGGAAAATGACATATACCTTTGACTTGCCTTAGAGTACTATTTGTCAGTGAAATGAGTTTTAGGTGAAATGAGTTTTAGGTGAAATGAACTTTAGGTGATTTGGTCACAGTGAAATGGGTATCAGTGAAATGGTCTTTCAGTGAAGTGATATGAATCCGCATAATCATACCTCTCAATTGTATAGCTTTTCACAGAATGTCCAGATGTTTGGCGCATCTTTTTGGCCTGTTCCTCTTTTTTCCTGGCAAATCACTGGGATGTTCTCAGGATTGTAGTCACTAAATAATGACATACATTTGAGTTTCAGACTTCCAATCCTTCAGAAAATGCACATTAAAACAAATCATGTTACTCTAGCAAATTTCTATGTTTATAAGAGCAATATTTAAAGTATGTCCCTATTTGTACCCCCATTTTGGCTTTGCCCAGATTTTTTGCATTAAGAGGTTGAGAGGTATGTGCATAATTTTAACTAGGAAACTGGGAAAATGTGTAGAAATAGTCAGGTAGTGTTAACAAACATTCCCCCCACAGGTCTACCAGGTAAGAGAAGTAGAATGTAGCTATAAGACACTTGAAGTATATACTCTGTACAAATATACCACTGCCCAAACCAAGGCCATAGGGTATTGTAATAATACCTGTCGAGTAATGATTAGAGCAAAGGTCATTAAAGTTGTGAGTACTACAAGGATATACAACTTAATTGACATCTCCCCCCCTTCCCACCTTATCTGCAACAATAATCTAAACACACAAATCAATGGGTATGTTTTACACCAAACCTACTGTTGGGACATATGTCCTATTGTTCAAACAATATTAAAATGTGTTTCTATTAATGTTCCATGCCAAAATACTATCATTGGTGTCCTGTTGCTATCAATGTAACCTGCATGCCATTGTAATGGCCACTGTAGTTCCATATATGCATGTGCATTCTGTTTGCTATGCAACTGTTCCAAATCTGCTGTTTTGTATTAATGCGAATATCTATGTATGCTGTTATAACTAATCCTGGATTGTGTTAACTATTACTAACCCACATATGTTCTTAAACTGCAACACCATAGCACATTTGGGAAGGTCGGTCCTAGCGGACCCACCTCTCCCAACTCATCTAGCCATGGCATCGGGTGCCAGATCATCTGGGACCCACCTAGAGCCCTACTAGTCCACTGGTCCTGTACCACCTTTGGGTGGAACCACCTCAGGGGATGGGGCTCACCCCCCCTGGGAGTGGGCGCGGACAGGATACTGTCACCCAAAGCCAGGTTAGGGGATTGGTGCGTAGCAAGCCCCAAAAGGAGTTTGGAGATCTGCTATGCCAGCTTGAGGGCTGCATGGTGCAATTAGAGGGTCAGCCTGCTCCTTCTGCTCAGCCCCCAGCATAGCCATCTTCGAGGCTGTGAAGGTGCAGTGGTGACTGCCCATGGTTGGGGACCTCAGTCCCACTGTTTCCATTTGGGGGCTTATGGGCTTCCAATTTCCAAACACCGCTCCCTGTCCAAGGTGTTTACCCCCACATGTGTCATATACTGCCCCTGTATGCTCTCTTGTCTGTTTACCTACCCAACCTTCCTCCCCAAATATACCTACTATCCTTCCCCAGCATCCCACTCTCACCTTAAAAAAATAAAAAAGGGCAATCTGTTCCCAAAAAAAAAAAAAAATTTGCCATATACATTGCTGTCAAATTTCACACACGTGTCCACTGGACACATGTAATCTGGTCTAATTGGCTTCAAAACACATTATTGTTGTCCTCATCCCTCTTTCAGGGGTTTGATTGTCCAACTATACCTCCAAATTCAGTATATATGCACAGTTGTTGCTGTAGAAGAAATGAACAGCTATAGACCTTCCCTACACCCATCCTGCACATTCCCAGCTACTTTCCCTATGTCTTTCCCTCTGCATGCCCCCTTTTTCACCACTTTCCTATAACCCCTTTTTGCTTTTCTTTTCAAGAAATTAGCATAGGAGTAAGCAGGAGTAAGCTCTTTAAAGCAGTAGTAAGTGGGATTAAGCCTGTTTGCATGGCAGTAAGCAATGCCTACACAGATTAATCACTTTTAAGGCTAACTGTCTGTAAGCATATTTAACTGGAAGTTAGCATTGCTTACCGCCATGAAAAAACATGCAAACCCACCTACAACTGCTTAAAAATGCCTTAATCACTCTGTATCCAACAGCCCTTGGTCTGGCCCTCAAAAAAATAACCAGCTCTTGCAAGTCTCGACCGCAGGACCCTGCATACCACAGCCACATCAATTTACCACTAAGCCATCTGAGCTGTAGATATGGTTGATGTTTTCTCAAATGTAGCACAGTCATTCAACAGTGGGGAAAATGTATTCATATATGTATATGTGTATATAAATATATATATATATATATATATATATATATATATATATATATATATATATATATACATATATATATATATGCATTCGGACATTGGATCCACACTCTGAACCTCTCCCTGCAAAACATGTGACCAAAGGCAGTGTAAATGGAGGTGAAGGGCCCAAATTAGGGACCTGTAGTAATTATTGCCCTTATCCCTTCCTCCACAGCTAAACTGTTCTGCCTTGCAACAAAATAACCAGCCCTTGCAAGTCTTGAACCCAGGATGCTGCACACCATAGCCACAACAAGTTACCACTAAGCCATCTGCGCTATAAGATATTGGGATGTCTTCTCTAACATATCATGAAAAACAGTCAGTCTACCATACGGAATGTACAATGTGGAAACACTAATCATTCTAATGATACATACACACACACGCACACACACACACACACACACACACACACACACACACACACACACACATATATATATATATATATATATATATAGAGAGAGAGAGAGAGAGGGTGCACAGAATATCAAACAGCCATTATTCCTACAGTTGCCACATTTTCAAATGACCAGAGTCTGATTCTTTCCTACAAATGAGAATTATTGCATGAAAACATATACTCACACACAATGCAAAGAACATGACACCACACATTTTGTATACATATAAATGTTTATTTGTGTACTATTTCAGTTGTTTATACCATTTCTTATAGCATTTAGGTGTTTGAAATACGTAATAACTGATTAATGCAACTCTCAAAGAAAACATTTGATACAGTAATCCGCAAAAAATACGATACTTTGCTGTCTTGGCTAAAGCCTTCAATAGTACAACAGTAAAACACACACGCCTTGAAGACAAGAATCAATCAACACTTAATTACAGATGTAGTTCAACACCTTCCAATTACACTCTGTAGTCAATCCCCTAGGGGGAAAGTATCAATTGTCACAATGTAAATGTATCCGTTACATAACAATGCTTAACTTAAAATGGTACTATCACACTGACAAACAGAACTGTGTGCAAAACAGTAAGCTGTAGCACTCCACTGTCCCTGTGGTAAAATGTATGAAAATGTACAGCCATATACCTTTATGTTTCTTATTACTGATATTCCTCATATGTTCTAACAGCCTAGGTTAAAACATTTTATACCCCTCCCCAATAAAATGTCTTACAAGGACATATAACAGTGTTCACTATACAATGATCTCATGACTGTACATGGTCACACATGTTGTCCAGCTTTAGCCCTCATATATAGGGACCCGCCCCCACAACTTGTGTGGGAGTCCACAACATCACTGGAATGATAGCTGGAATGTCAGCACTAAATAATGATAGACCAAACCTATCAACCTCTTACTGCATGACATTTCAAAGTCTGGTATATAAGTGGAAGACAGAGGCTGAAACACAGGGCCATATTTGAAATATTGCTGTTATACACTGTGAAATGTACTGGTGTTACAGGACTGGTTGCAGCATACCCTTACTGAGGAATATGATCTCAGAAGCACAAATGGATGTTGCCATGTACTGACAGCAATCAACAGAGAGAATGCCACTGATTTGTCAAGGACAAGACCTGTGTGGGAAACAGACAAAACAAAGCCAAACCTCTGGCCATCATGTAGATAGCCCCACAGTTGAGAGCTATGAAGACAGACTGCATTCCATGCAAAACTAGCATGTACACACAAACCCTGTAAAATTAGCAGTATGCAATGCATGTAACAGCAATACCCACACACTGTCCCTAGGTCTGGGACCTTATACAAACATGTAGTTGGCCTGTGTCCACAAGTCTTGTTGTAAGAGGTATTCCTACCTGCTGTCTGTAACACTGTTGCCCCCACACATGAAGGATGTCTTCCATAAAGGCAAGGTAAAGGGACAACATCCACATGATGTAGTTATTTATAGTAGTGGGTTGCTATGACATTGGCTATTGGAAGAATTGCCTGGAATACTGAAAAAGGTAACTGCAAAAACAGGAATGCAGGCAAGAGGGTTTGAGGCACGCACACAGTAGTAGCTTCCAAAGTTTATTCTTCAGACTTTGCTTCAAACAAACGATAAAAACAATAAAAAATAGTAAACATAACGCGCTTTTCGTCTCACCTCTTAGTGTGACTTCATCAGACAGTTGCAACAAGAATGTTTCAAACAGTAAATACAAATTCAAACCACATCAACTTCCTCCAAGCAAAAGACAAACCCACCCCCAAGGTAAGCAGGAAAAAACAATTAACCCATCGTATGCTTCTTTAAAAATCCAGCTTCTTGTAAAACAAGTATGTATGCAGTAAATATATTTGTATATGTGTAAATATAAATATAGCTCATCAGTTCGAAAACACTCTTAAAAGAACTTTTAAAAGTATGTTCTGAAATATTTAAAAAACATGCTAACATTAAATAGTTAAGATAACAGTAAAAATTGAGGTCAAAAATGAAGTGTAAAATTGAAAACAGTATAAAATAAAATACTTTACCACTGTGTGAAAAAGTATTAAAATCTTAAATAACTTTCAGTAGTAGTTAATAATGACAGTTCTAAAAAGTAAGATGAAAAATATATAATAAAACACTTATATTAGCCCCATGTTGTCTGAATTTAAAACCATCAAGCTAAAAAGCTATAAAGACTGGAGCAGAGAAAGCAATCCTGTAAAGAACGCCCGGTGAATATGATAAAAGGTGGAGTAAGAGTGTACACATTCACATAAACAGCTCTAAATGCAGACACATTCAAAGTGAATAAGGTTTATATTCACCTTATTAAACTCTTTAGTTTGAGGATGCAAGATATGGAATAAACTTCATTCAGTCCTGGCGGGTAGCAGGCCCTGCTTTAAAGTTGCCATATTAATTCCAATTTTTCTAGCAATAATGAACTTTGCAACCCCTTCCATCACTTGTAACCTTGTCAATCTCTCTAAATTTAAAAGAGTGTAATGGAAAAGCACTCACATGTCTAGCCAGAGCATTTTCCTGCTTTGATGTTCTAATGCTGTAAAGGTGTTCGTAAACCCTTTCTTTTAGTTTCCTGTCCGACTTTCCAATATAAAAAGCTCGGCAGGCTTGGCATTGGGCCAAATAGACCATACTTTTAGTATTACAGTCAAATTTTCCCTTTGACGCATAGGGCATTCCTCTGATCGAGAAGTTGACCCCAATCTCCATGAAGGGACATTGGGGGCACATGCTATACTTTACCATCCCTTTCCTTTTGCTTCTAAACTGTCTTCCTTCCTAATCTGTAATAAGCTTTTTAAATTCCTACCGTGTCTAAAAACTACTCTGGGGGGGGGGTCCTTCAATTTAGCATATAAATTGTGGTCAAGGAAAATTAAATCCCAGTTCTTATTAATGATGTATTTGATATCATAGCTATTGCTACTAAAAGTAGTAATAAAAGTGGACCCTACTAAAGAAGTATCATCATGAACCATCCGAACTTGGTTGATTTCCATTTGTTCCTCATTAATTTTAACCCCAGTATAGGTTGGTACATGCCCCTATGCCTCTTGTTTTGTACTTCTCTTACCAGTTCCTAACCATAGGTGGGGGATATCCCCTCTTGATAAACATGTCCCTGAAGTTGATTACATTTTTAAGTCAACATCCAGTTAAGCTATTCTTTCCATGTGGAAAGTATGTGTGAACTGTAAAAAAGCAGTGGTATTATTGAGGTATGTCACTAGATTGTTAGCTACCACCTCATCACCCTTAAACAACATAAAGATATCATCCAGGTATCTTGTATAAAAGTGTATTTGGCTTCTAATTTCAGATACATTTAAAATACACTCCTTTTCCCAAGAATCCACCACTAGGTTGGCAAAGCTGGCTCCACACGGGGAGCCCATTGCTAAGCCGATGGACTGTACGAAAAACCTGTTGTTGAAGGTGATATAATTATTAGACAACACTATGTCCAACAGCTCAGTGAGCAGAGAAATTAAACTTCTAGGGGCATCCAGTTCTAGCAGTATCAGGCTGAGCCATTCTACACCCTCAACATGTGGGATGGACGTGTACAAATCTTTAATGTCTATAGTTAGGAAATTGAAGCCCTCATTAAACTGTAAGTCCTGTATACTCCTTAAAAAGGACCATGAGTCCTTGCAGATCTGTTTTTGTAATTTTACATATTTCTGCAAAAAATGGTCAATATATTTGGCAAATGGGTAAGTGATGCTATTCCTGGAATCCACAAGAGGTCTCATTGGTGGGTCCGAGGCACTCTTGTGGATCTTGGGGATGTCAAATAAAGTTGGAATTCTAGGTGCTGGCATACATAAGAAACTGTATATATCGATGTCAATCCTTGCCTCAATAAACAGTTTTTCTAAGTTAGCATGAATTCTCCTGTAAGCGATATTTAATTCGTTATGGGACACCTCCGTGTATGCTTCAGTCATTACTATCCTTTCCATTCTATTGACATATTCATCATTATTCATTATAACCAGTCCTTCACCCTTGTCAGGTTGCATCACCCTCACCCGTGCCTGTTGAACCAAATTAAGTGCTAGTTCTTCTTCTTCTTTAGTAATGCTGTGACCCTTCCCTTTACTTTGATTTTGTACACAAATACAATTGAATAAGTCCACTTCACAAACATGTTCAAACATTGTTAATGTCGGGTGTAGTGGGGGGCAATAGGTACTACATACATAAAACGGATTCTGAGGTTGATGTCTAGCCCCAAACAAGTAACTAAAGTTAAGCTTCCTTGTGAATAATTTTAAGTCAATTATACTTTCAGCAAAGGAGGCTTTTGAGATGGAACAAAGGTTAATCCTTTCGTTAATAAATCCGCTAGCTCAATGCTCACTTTGTGTGGAAAAATTAAAAATTTTAAAGTCAGCTTGGCTATTGTATACCAGTTCAAAGCTGTTCTCCACACTGGGTTGTTGTGGGTCTGATACTAATACCTGTTCAAGTTCCTGTAGTTCACCCTGGGAAGACCCTGCCTCAGGTTGTACCCTGAGGCTTGTGACCGAAAAATCTGCTGGTTTCCAAAGTTGTTGTTATTATTCCTATATTGGTTACCAGTTTCATTCTGGCCTCATGTAGTTTCCCTTGAGGTGCCTACGGCCTGCTCGTGTAGGGGAAGACCGTGGCCCCTGCTGCCATCTAACCCAGGGTTGACCCCCGGCTTGATAACTGGTACCGTTTGTTAATCCAAAAAAGGACCTAATTAATGGTTGCTATACAGCTCATATTTTTAGGAAAGATACCTACTCGAACGCTTTTTTACATTTTGACAGTTGACATCCACTATTTCAAAAGCGTTCAATGGTAAAAGGCCAACTGGTACGAGCAGCTCTGATGGTTTCCATACAAGAGGAGTTTTTACTAGAACATACTCAACTTCAGGACATGTTCATCAAAAGGGGATATCCTCCACCTATGGTTAGGAACTGGTAAGAGAAATACTAAACAAGAGGCATAGGGGCATGTACCAACCTATGCTGGGGGTTAAAATTAATGAGGAACAAATGGAAATCAACCAAGTTCGGATGGTTCATGATGATGCTTCTTTAGTAGGGTCCACTTTTATTACTACTTTTAGTAGCAATAGCTATGATATCAAATGCATCATTAATAAGAACTGGAATTTAATTTTCCTTGACCACAATTTATATGCTAAATTGAAGGACCCCCCCCATAGAGTAGTTTTTAGACGCGGTAGGAATTTAAAAAGTTTATTACAGACTGGGAAGGAAGACAGTTTAGGAAGCAAGAGGAAAGGGATGATGAAGTGTAGCATGTGCCCCCAGTGCCCCTTCATGGAGACTGGGGTCAACTTCTCAATCAGAGGAGCGCCCTATGCATCAAAGGGAAAATTTGACTGTAATACTAAAAGTATAGTCTGTTTGGCCTAATGTGAAGCCTGCCCAGCTTTTTATATTGGGAAGTCGGACAGGAAACTAAAAGAAAGGGTTTACGAACACCTTTACAGCATTAGAACATCAAAGCAGGAAAATGCTCTGGCTAGACATGTGAGTGCTTTTCCATTACACTCTTTTAAATTTAGAGTGATTGACCAGGTTACAAGTGATGGAAGGGGTGGCCCTAGTTCATTATTCCTAGAAAAACTGGAATTAATATGGCAACTTTGTACCACGGCCTGCTACCCGCCAGGACTGAATGAAGTTTATTCCATATCTTGCATCCTTAAACTAAAAAGTTTAATAAGGTGAATATATACCTTATTCACTTTGAATGTGTTTGCATTTAGAGTTGTTTATGTAAATGTGTACACTCTTACTCCACCTTTTATCATATTCACCGGACGTCCTTTACAGGATTGCTTTCTGTACTCCAGTCTTTATAGCTTTTTAGCTTGATGGTTTTAAATTCAGACAACATGGGGCTAATATAAGTGTTTTATTATATATTTTTTCATCCTACTTTTTAGAACTGTCATTATTAACTACTACTGAAAGTTATTTAAGATTTTAATACTTTTTCACACAGTGGTAAAGTATTTTATTTTATACTGTTTTCAATTTTACACTTCATTTTTGACTTCTCACTTTTTACTGTTATCTTAACTATTGATTTTAATGTTAGCATGGTTTTTAAATATTTCTGAATATACTTTTAAAAGTTCTTTTAAGGGTGTTTTCGAACTGATGAGCTATATTTATATTTACACATATACAAATATATTTACTGCATACATACTTGTTTTACAAGAAGCTGGATTTTTAAAGAAGGATACAATTGGTTAATTGTTCTTTCCTGCTTACCTTCGGGGCGGGTTTGCCTTATGCTTGTAGGAAGTTGATGTGGTTTGAATTTGTATTTACTGTTTGAAACATTTTTGTTGCAACTGTCTGATGAAGTCTCACTTAGAGGTGAGACGAAAAGTGCTTTTTGGTTACTGTTTTTTATTGTTTTTATTGTTTGTTTGAAGCAAAGTCTGAAGAATAAATTTTGGAAACTACTACTGTGTGCATGAGAGAGAGAGAGAGAGAGAGAGACAAGAAGACAACTTGTACACAGAAGGAACATAAACAAAACAGGTATGTGAAACATGCAAGCATGTACTTGAATGTAGTACTTGGCCTGCAATCATGGGATAGATGATTATTAAAGATGTATTTGTGCCATAAATACATGCTGTAATGATGTCCTGCTGAAGAACTGCTATGGACATAGCATCTGGCTCTGTCTGCAGTGGGCCATACCTGTCAACTGTGCAGATCTTCTCAGAATGTCAAGATTTAGGGTATAGTGTTTGTTCTGTTCCTCCAAACATCTATATAGTCTGGCAAACAGCTGGAGATGGAAGTAATGAAGTAATGACAGACAAATGAGTTCAGACCCCACCACCTTCAGAACAGTCATGGTAATGTGAAATGTATCATGCTACAAACATCATAGGTTTGTAATAGGCATATCTATGATCTGTCCCTATATATCCCTCCCCTAATGTTAGGCTTTGTCCACATGTGATGCTCTAAGACTTGGATAGGTTGGGTAACAGCTGAGGAGCTTGACACACCCTGAGAAAAGACAGCTCACATATGGCAACCACTAGAGTGTCTGTCAAACAGTCATGTTTGTGCCACTGCTAGGCCAGTTAATATGAATATGAGTATTATACATGTTTGTATTGTAAATCTAGGATACCTATATAGGGCATGAGTATAGTAAAGCACTGTTGCAGATGTGTGTGTTAAACTGCATGTGATATATTGAATTAATAACATTCAACTGTGCAGTGTTCTGCTGGACAATGTTCACAGTTGTGACAGATATCTGTAGTCACATACACATATACTATGTTAGCTATATTAATACTTTATCAAAATTGATTTCCCTGTTGTCACCCAGTGATGTGGACCAATGCCCAGAAGTCCTGGTATAACAGGCTGAGATGTATGATTGAGCTGCAAAACTGTAAATACAGTGTGCCATAGTGACATAGAACACAAATTTATACCAGGTATTCCCCTGAGCATGTGTATGTATGCGTATGTTCAGCTGAAAGGCACAGAAGTAATAACATGGGTCACAAGCACTCCAGAAAATAGGATGTGCATGTTGCACATGAGTATTATATCACTCTCACTGCATACAACAAAATAAAATGTGTACTGCTACTGATTGTTGCATTGCCATGACACTGATATGGGTACTACATGCTTATCAGGTAGTAATCAGAGAAGTGTACAACTGTTTTATGACCCACTGTTCATGCCTACCACTAACAGCTATAGCAATACCCATATGCACTAGATATCAAAGTGTACACACCCCTGTTGGAATGCCAGGTCTGTGTGTTGTATGCCAATGAGTCCACAGAAAGTCATATCAAAACATTTCTCACCTCAAATGTGACCCATAACCTGTACAATTCTATTGAAAAAGAAACAAAGCAGTTTCATGGAAGGTGAGCAACCATTGCCAAGTGAAGATGTGATATGACATTAGAGTACAAACCAAGACAAATGGATGCTGTAATCATCTCAGCAGGTGTTTACACAATATCAGTGTAAGGGTGTGCACACACATTCACCTGGCTTACTGTACTGAGTATTAATTCCCATATGTTTTCACAGGACAGGTTGTTATGTTCCCTATTGAAATGAGCAAGCTATAGGTCACATCACAGGTGGGTATTGTGTTGACATGTGCTTTTGTGGAGTCATGTTTCAATTGCACAACTACCATGCATTGTAACAGGGGTGTGTGCACTTTATATCCACTGTAGCTATATGGAATCAGCAGTACCTGACCTGTACAACCAGCCTCCACCAACGATAGAGTAATCCCCCTTGGTGGACAGCAGCAAGACACAAGGTACATAATAGGTTGCTATAGTGACTGTACAGGGACACATAGGTGCAGACCACAACTTGGAAGCAAGTGCACCTCTATCTGAACAAACATGTAGGCTCAAGGGTGACTTCCTGTAAGGCTGACTATGACTAGAAATCAGACATATCCAAACCACCAAGGCCAATTGCAACCATGTCTCCACATATGTATGCAGTCTCAGAGGCAATAACACAAGTCAACCTGTACTGGGGGTAAAGTACACTTCATACACACATGCCATGGATACAGGCAACCTGCATCAGACAGGATAGGTGGGAACAGTGGCACCCTGTCCACAACATTTGTACAGGAGGATATGCACATCAAAGACACTCCTGCCCGCATCAATGGTAAGCATGTACATAATGCCGACTGATGGCAACAACAGCAATTCTCCATGGAGCATAAGAACATCAGTCAGCCTCCTACATGAACTCAGGCATTTGCTCACAGCTCCATCACACACTACAGTAAAACACAGACTTGCCACCATCCACATGGTAGATGACCACTGTCATCCTTCTACACAGAAATGAATGGAGAATAGTGAATTATGACATAAAGTGTACAATACTCTGGAAACTGGACAGGTCAGGGCCAGGAGTGTAATACAAGATGTCAAAGCCATGATAGCTTACAGTGTTATGGTATAGTCTGGATTATTTGTAAGTAATTTCCACTGTTGGTGTGCACGTGGACAACTGTATGAGGTCCTGTGACCTATTTTCCAGTTTATGTCTTCCAGGTACAATCCTCCAGGAATGTTTTCCAGCATTCACGAACCTTGAGAATGACACAATTCTCCAATTCATCATACTGCAGGACCCAGGATCTGCAGGAGAGGACCTCCCTGTGGAACAAGCTTGTCTACAGGGTAAATGATGTTGGCCTGCGCAGCTGAAATTATGAGCAAGTGTGGCATCATTGCACTGACCTAATCCGCCACACCTGTCAGTGTGCTGCTGCTGTTAGGAGAGACCAGCTAACCACAGGTGGGGGTCAGTGCCATCCAGCCCCCACTGACACATGCTGAGGAGCTACTCACCAGCCTTGGGGCACCTGCCTGCCAGACAAGCCAGCAGGCTGAAGACAGCATTGTAGAGGTGGGTGCCACCCACACAATGGACATGAAGTGTGCAGGAAAGGCCCCAGGGCACATTACTAGACCACTGTTGTGTATCCATTTTCATCTGTAAATTATCTACATGCATATGTCAGATAATCCTTAATATTGTAGGTTGTACTGTCAATGTACTGAAATGCTGCTTCCACCCTGTACCAATGCCACAGGTGTGGCTACTGACATTACTGCTCTCACACAACTATTTAGGTCCCTCTGGTATACAACTGGGGCAGTAGCCTGTAGCTGGTGAGTATGGAGTTGTTTTGTTCAGGTTTGCCAATACACCGGGCATGTTATGGCCATGCTGTTTGCATGCACACATTTAAAACACCTACCCATAATGCATGCTGTACATAGTCATTTTTGTTGGTGTTAACTGCGCTGCATCACAGTAGTCACCATGGTGGCATATCTGAAGGGTATGTAAGATTCCTGCAGTATACCTAAAAGCCTGCCAGTGCAAGATGTGTGGACAGAAATGAACATAATGGTGGGACAAATGGCCTACAGTAGGGACATGTCTGAAACATTACCCTTGTACAGTGGATACAACAGTGTATACACCACTATTACAATGGCAACTGTTCCTGATATAAACAACGGCAGACCACAATAACAAATTCCACACCTTTTACAACCTGTAATGTGATCCTAACATGAGCAATGAATGTGTAATATGGAATCCTATGTTAGGACAACAAATGTGGGGAATACAAACCTTACCAAACACTGGAAGCATATGTGTGCACACACTCCAAATAACATATCGTGGAAGCAGCTTGTGATGTACTCACAACATTCACTCTTCTTGAGTACACACCTACCATCAAGTACAGGGCCTCAATGTCACACCAAGTAATGGTCTGCTGTCCAAGAATTATGTCCATGACATTTTCCCACTCACCTGCAACAGAGGCAGCCGTGGCTTGCACACAACTTACAAGCTGTGAAATGGATCCTATATTTGAAAGGTAGCACTCAGGAGTGGGAAAAGTAGCCTTTCCTCACCATTGCATATACCATGGCAGACAGTGCAGTCATCTCTGTGTGTATGAATTATGGCACGAAATTGATGTAGAAAATAAACAGATGCTCATCCAAAACAGATGACAAAACATGTTGCAAACTGGTCATGGAAGCTGCCAAGAAACATGCAGCAACACTGAGGGACTTGCAGGAATGTCTAGCAAGTACTGCCTGTGCAGTACATGTGTCGACAATCATCTGGATTCTGCATACGTCTGGCCTATGGGTTAGGGCAATCAGATGGAAGAGTTGTCCCACATGAAACATCATCCAGGGCTCTGTACAGGCAGCATAAGCATAACATCAAGTCTCCCAAAGGCATGTGTTGCAATGGGTAATTGTGTCATGAGACCAAGGCCCAAACCTACAGACAGTACTCATAAAGATACGTGTGGTGCACAAGCAACACCTCACTCCACCTCAGGGCCAGCATCCTCAATTTTTAGCTTGCTGGTGCCAGTGTATGCCTTTAGGGTTGCTGTTCATTAGCTGGTACTAGGCCGGTAGACAAGGTGTTTGGAATTTGTAACACTGCAAAATAACACTCATGTGTTGCCCATAGTTGTCAGACATCTGCAATAAGGCTGAGGATAGGGAGGGGTGTCAGCTTGAAACATAAAAGTGAACTGAAGAATACATCCAAAGCTCGCTAAGAATGGCTGAATCTGAACACAGTCAAGGTTATGAATTGTGCCAGACATAATCCAGACCCTACAGCAGTAGTGACCTCCAAGGGCTGTGCACATGAGCTGACCTTGCAATCTGGCAGAGTTATGGGGCCTTTGTAGGGCAAAGTGACCAAATAATGGCAAGTAAAAAATGGGTCATGCTAGTATACCCCTTTTAGGAATAGTGACTGCTGTAGTTCACTTAACAGGTGCTTCAACAAACCATCATGTTAAGGGTGTGCACACTTATGCAACCCACATATTGTATGCATCTCATTCAGCATCTGCACGACTAACACATTTGTTTGATACTGCATAAGATTGCACAGGTCATATATCACATATCAGATGTGTGTAATGTTAACAAATGAGGTATTGTGGCCCCATTGCATATCATAGAAGAGGCTGGCATGTCAACAAGGGTGTGTACACTTCTCCTATCCATGTTAAGGTTTGAAGGTTGTCAGTGTAACCACATTTTATTGCACATACATGCACTGCTGATGATGAGAGCTGCAAATCAAAGGTCAGGCATTAATAATTGACATCAGTCCTCTTATCATCCCAGTTATGTGTCAGACAAACACATAGGGGCTGTGAGCAACAGAGCAAGCATAACTGCCACACACATACACATTCAGCAATGGTCTGTACACTTGTGAAGTATGGTGCACAGTATATGCCAGTGTGCTGTACAGGTGCACAGTAATACTGTATACATGGGTGCAGTGTGTTCCAGGGGAAGGGGCATCACCTACTAATACAACTCATGCATCACAGAGATATATAATGTTGGTAACAAGGATTGCGTATGGCTGCAGTGCATGCTGAGTGTCATATATCATGCATGTTGACTGTTGGGTAATGAGAGGTCTGTCTAATATCTTTGTGCCACTTCACCTGTAAGTGTGTGTGTGTGTGTGTGTGTGTGTGTGTGTGTGTGTGTGTGTGTGTGTGTGTGTGTGTGTGCACATGTGTGTGTGTGTAGAAGCAAACCATAATGTACAGGCCTTAGTTTACATTTCTTGTCTGCCCCTCACAGGTGGCGAGGTGGGTCAGGGTCCCTCTTTCAGGCAAACTGATGTTAGTGCCCATACAGACTCTGACAATGATGATAGGCATAGTGAGGCACAAGTATGGTTATCAGGGGTTGAATCTGTGCCATTGGTTGCCATCACACTATTATCCACCCCATCCCCACACACAGTCACAATGCCCACACATACTCCATCACCAGTGGCCATAGATGAGGGATAGTTGGCGGCTGGTGGCATGGGACAGGAAAGAGTAGTGACTATGGCAAGTGTGTCTGTACAAAGCAACCATAGCCGTATGACCAATGAGGTCCCACACAGGGAGATGTACAAGGGTGATTGTAGGAGGGCTGCTGGCCATCATGCCCCTGGCAGAAGTGCCACAGCAGGTATCACCAGATGCATGTTTTGGGCCATCATGGAGGCACAGGCATGTATGGAACATTACACCAGAGATAGTCTGAGGCTGCAGAGGGCTACTCTTCCTGCTGCATGTGACTACATCCATGATCTTGCAGATGCCCACTGTTATTTTGCAGAAGGCATGCATAGGCGGTTGGATGATATGGTGGGAATCCTCGACCATGTGGTATCTGTGGTAGAACATGTGGTGGGAGTAGGGCGCAGCCACGTGGACGTAGGTCAGCAACACCAACAGGTGGAGATCTATGTGGACATGCAACATCTCACAGCCACTTCCATAGTAGCAGTACCAGCACCAGCACTGCAGGGGGGAGCTGTCCACACCACAACATGGCAAGCCACATGCATGTGGTCCTGGCTGGTCCCAACAGGGACACGGATCCAGCGGACAATTGTCATCATCAGGGGAGAGCACCATATCTGGGCTTCTGCCTGTTGGTGCCCATGCAACCCCTGGCAGGTGCAGTTCCCATGTCCATGGCCAGACACAGTGAACTGTATACACTGCCATGTACAGTCCACAGCTGTCCACCATACACCTGTATAGGGCAGCCACATAGCAGAACTGTATGCATATATACACAGACACACACACACACACACACACACACACACACACACACACACACACACACACACACACACACACACACACACACACACACATCACCAACACTGCTAGGGCACCTCCATACACACCACATCTGCACAGACCATTTAATAAAAAAAACCCTAACCCACACACATGATGTCAACCAAACAGCTCAGCATAGGCCTCTGGCAAATGCACACCACACCCTGAGCATATGATGACACCTGTGCCACATCCCTGTCATCCATACCATTGATGCAGGGACATGCTAATATGGTTCTGATGGACAGGGTGAATGTACTAAAGTTTAGCAATGTAATGCTGTTTAACGTGTTTTCAGCTGGAATGTTTAATGCTTACATGTCAGGGTGTGTAGCTGTCCAGCCATGATGCATTATAGCTGTTATTAACACTGACTGATTGTGGTCTCCATAATGTATTCTCTTTGTGTTCTAATTGTCTATGTGTCAGAAGGATGTTAGTCTGCTGTCCTTTCCTACAAGGGGTGTGGCACTGTAGTGACACATTGACTGTGTCATATCCTGGGTACAGCTGAACACAGATAACAGTTACTGCATGTGCCACATGGCTGATAGGTCTGAGGGGTGTATACAGGTGAGTGCATGGTGGCTGATGTAAACAGCTCTTCTACAGTGGACAATGGTACTGGGTGGCACACACCAAATGTTTGTGAATAACACACACACAGAGGCTTTTGTGTTGATGCAGTACACAGAGAATACTGTTCACATGGATGTACTTCATTTTGCAGATAACTCAGTTTGGCCTATGTAATTCCACCAAGATCAAATTGTCAAAACATCACATCAGTAAATAATCAATCTGCCAGTTTAATGTAATTGAAAATGGTACTGGCAGGGTATATGTCCTCTTCCCCAATGTAGTGCAATCCTGGAGTTGGTATACATAGGTGTGCTGGTGTGGGGGGCTGAGGGTGTGGGGTGGCATAGAACCACACATAGTGTGATTAACAACTACTTAACCTCTTAACATAAGCTGTAAAGTATAACAGCACACTAAGCGGGGATACACACAACAATAACCCCAATGTGGCTGGTTGTGTCTACAACAACCACACCCAACTATATATACCAACCCCAGTATCGCTGTACAGCTGTACAGTGGGGAAGAGGGCATTTACGCATCCACTACTAGTTTTGATGGAATGAATTTCCACAATATGACTGCTTTGAAATAATACATTTTGCCAGTTAGTTCTTGGACAAATGATCTCCTGGGAAATATATTTTCGGCAAACTGAAGTAGATCTCTTCACATACACACACACTTACTTGGCAACACTGAGAGTAGAACCCCTACATAGCTACTTATTGCTATTAATGTGTTTGGCCTTAATTGCACACATCACAGATCTTGTAGGGTGAGGCATGTCCCGAGCTTCCTGTAAAGTGAACAAAATCACCAGGCCTTTTACAGTATGGTAATGGTGGATGTACTGGGTGTTAATGGACAATACATAGTATAACATACTGTCATATACACATTGACAAACACATACAGTCATAGACACATTTGACAGACCTGGGTTTAGCAGTGCTAACTAGCTTGTCAGTGAGTCCATACTGTTACAGTGTTTTTGCACACAGCTCATGCATCATTGGGCTGGATAATGTCATCAGTTACCTGTACAGTTAATGGTGATAGTGGTCCTCATACAGTGGACCTTGGGACATGTACTGGGGTACCATGGTCTAAAGACAGTACACCCATCACCCCAACCCCACATTGGATATTGTACTCACTGAAACCCATGATAATGCTCTGACATACCCACAATCACACATTGACCATGACTGCAATACAAACCCATGTCTATCTAATGATTGCTACTACAGGGATATGCATTTGTTGCACATGCCACAGGGATAGTAGGGTGAGGATTTTATCATGGCTCTCCTAATGTCAGCAACATCACCATCCCTTATAATGTATGGCAAGGTTTAGCATATTTGGAGAATGTGGCCTCAGAATGCTGTCTCCTACAAATATGCACACTCACACACAATTGCAGACACATACACACACACACGCACACACACACACACACACACACACACACACACACACACACACACACACACACACACACACACACACACACACTCACATTTTCCAGGACTCAGAAGGTAACCCATGCCTATCTACCCATTTCTAGAACAGTGTTATGCTGGTACTGCAAGCTCCATGTAGCCCATAGGGTGAAGAGTGTCACAAGGTACATTTAATGTGAATTACAGCAGCAACCTTTTGTAGTGGGTGAGAAGGCCCTTAGAGTATTTTCAACTACAAGTTTACAAACAAACAGACACTGTTATACTCAGTAATGCACAAAGACACATTTGTCAGTACTGAGGACCATAGGTGAAGCTGTTCCTAGGTCTGTACCAGGCTAATGCCCATGGAGAGATGAGAAGAGTAGGGCATGTGAGTACACTGGTATCATGCCACCTGACATATATTGCATAACATGGCCAGTGTCTGGGTTAGGGACCTGTACCCAAACATGTTCTGTTGACTGTGGTAGTCTGGTTGAGGTATCCATGGCATGTCATGCATACATAATGGGGTGTCCTAGCTGTGGCATCCATAACACAGCTGGGCAGACATGTCAGTGTCAGTCAATCAGAGATTGCCTGTATGTGGCCAAGATGAATACCTGACATCTGTATATCTGTACAGAGGACAGGCAGAAAGCAGCTAGCCAACAATTTATGCATTAGGATGAATGTTTTGACAGACAGACGTCTGAAACTGATAGGTATGCCATTACTACATGACAGCAGTCCTCAGTGACATGTCCTAAACACATAGTAGTCTACAGTTAATATCAACATCTTCTTATTCTGGCTTTTCCCGGTTAGAGGTCGCCACAGCAAAACTCTGGTCCACTAATGATTGGCAGTCGATTTTTATGGTACCGAAGTGCCAGCCCGACGCTCTACCTTCAACGAAGGCATACCCATTCACGCATGTCTTTCGAATGCCACTCAACCACGGGGAGGACATGCAGACTCCACACAGAAGGTGCTCCAGCTGAGAATCGAAAAGGAGAACCTCTTGCTGTGAGGCGACAACCCTATCATCGCATCACCGTTGCTATAGTTAATATCAACGTATCAGATCAATATCCAATAGGAAATACTTAAAAAAATACAGCTCAAAAACATGATAGTCAGTACTCAGTGTCCAGCTTTGCATGCAGGGGTGTATGGTTCCAGTACTACAATCTGCAATCTTCTCTTACTTAGTAAAGCACTGTTAAAAGTAGTAATGTAATGATACAATACATGCAAGTGTGATTGCATATAACCTGGGATACTACCCAAATATGAAACACAAACAAAGAGAAAAGACTGTGGTACTACCCATGTATACTCAGGTGCCCCATACAGTATACTCACACCCCTTGCTACTGTAATGACAGCACATAGAAGCATGTTATGTACATGGAATTAAATACACTTATTAAAGATGTCATTACCCTGCTATTTTATCAGGCTGGAATGTGATCACTGGTTACCAGGGCTGAGGTATGCTTCACAGGTGTAAGTATTGCTTAAATGTAAATGCTAAGCAGATTTGCGTACTGGTAAGTGAAACCTAAATGGTGTAAGTGCATATTCATTTAACCATATGTTAGCAGAGCTTACCGTCATGCAAACCCACGCAAACACGCTTAAAGCTGCTCAAAACTGCCTTAACCACACTGTATCCAACAGTCCTTGTTCTGCCTAGCAACAAAATAAGCAGCCCTTGTAGGTCTTGAACCCAGGAACCTCTAGATTACTGTAACAGCACGTGCCCACTAAGCCATCTGAACTGTGAAAATGTCTGTTGCTTTTTCAAATATATCATTCAGTACATGTACTTAATAGTAGTGAACAACTGCTTTGACTACTACAATTGTTTACTACTTGTTAGTGAAAATAGTGTTGAATCGGTCATGTTTTATATCTAAATACACACACACACACACACACACACATATATATATATATATATATATATATATATATATATTTTTATATATATATTTTATATATATATCTATATATATATATATATATATATATATATATATATATATATATATATATATATATATATATATATATATATATATATATATATATATATATATCTATCTTCTTCTTCTTTTCCCAGTTAGGGGTCACTACAGTGGATCACCTGTCCGCTCATGATTGGCAGTGGAGTTTTACGGTGTCGGGTTGCCAGCCTGGCACCCAACCTTCCATAGAAAGCACACGCATGCACTCATGCCTAGGGCCAATTTGGAGTGTCCAATCCACCTACAGCATGTCTTTGGGATGTGGGAGAAAACTGGAGCACCCAGAGGAAACCCACACAACCACAGGGAGGACATGCAGACTCCGCACAGAAGACACCCCATATGAGGATCGAACATGAGAGCCTCTTGCTGTGAGGTGGCAACGCTAACCGCTGCACCATATGTATATATAACATATGCCCATAACATGTAGTGGAGTCATACCTCAGCACCATAACTCTCAACCTCTTAGTGCAAGGGAACGTAATGTAATTACATAAGTTGTGCCTTTTTTAGGCAAGGCTCAAAAGTCAAACCCACCTCCATAAATAGCACAATTAACAAAAAACTGAGGGTTATGCTACTCAATGCCAGGAGTTTAAATCTCAAAATGCATGAGCTGGAAGCACTCCTCATTATGGAGAATGTCAACATCTGTGCAGTAACTGAAACCTGGTTCAAGGCTCCAGAAAACCCCCCAGCATGACCAGGCTGCAACTCATGCCACATGATTTGGCCACAGAACAAGGATCGAAACACAAAAGGAGGGGGTGTATCCATATTCATCAAGGATACCTACACCTCCAGGTTAGTGGTGCAGCATGATACCTCTGAGATCATCCATGTGCAACTAACATTGGGAAAATCTGCAATGCAAATTGTGGCCTGCTACAGATCACCCTCCATGACCCAGGACCACCCCTCCACCATTCTGGAGACACTGGAAAATATAAAGGTCTTACCAAACACCCTGATATTGGGCGATTTCATTTACCCTACCATTCACTGGGAAAACTACTCAAGTACAAATTCCCAGGCCCAGTGCTTCCTGGAATTCATCAACTCAAATGCTCTGGATCAGCTGGTAAACTCCCCTACCAGAGGTGAAAACATATTGGACCTGGTCATCACCAACATGGGTGACAGGTGTTCCACACCAGAGGTCAAACCGTCACTGGTTAGATCAGACCATAAACTAATCACTCTGGATATCCACACCCTACCACCAACCCCAACTAAGGAAACCACAGTAAAAAACATTTCTAAAGCAAACTTCACCTTACTTAAGACAGAGGTGGTAAGTTTCACAGCCCCCATGCTAAAGGATAACACTGCCCAAGATGCAGAAACCTTTACAAATGCACTCTATGAGCACCTGCTAGGATGCATGGATCGTGCCATCCCTAGCAAAACCAAGACTCACTCCTCTAACAGAAGGAAACCAGTTTGGTGGACCCCTGCAATAAACAGGCTATACAACAGAAGAAGGAAACTAGTTCAGAAAAAAAAGCAATTTCCAGGAAGGAAAGACATCCCTGATCAGTATCAGTAAGAAACTAAGGTCCCTCATGAAATCATCCAAGGCTAACTTCAAAAGAAAAATAGCTAAGGATTCAAAAGATAACCACAAAGCCTTTTTTAGCTATGTTAAGATTCTAAGTGACAACTCACAGATATGCACTGAACTAGTGCAAAATAGCACAAAATATACTGAACCTATTGATATTGCCAACATCCTGGCAGATAGATTCAGTGCAAACTTCACCCCCCCCCTTTCACCTCCAAAAGGACCCACAACAATACCGGAAAAGTGTAGTGTCCCAAAAATCACAGACGCACAGGTGAAAACAGCTGTTTCAAAAGCCAAAAACACAGCGTCAATGGGACCAGATGGTGTCCCAGGCTGCATCTTGCACAAACTACAGAACAAACTAGCCCCCCACCTAAACACACTGTTTAACCTCAGCCTCTCCACAGGTTATGTGCCCATAGAATGGCACACAGCAATGGTTATTATTCTCCAAAAAGGAGGGGCCACAACTGACCCTGGTAACTATTGCCCCATAAGCCTGACTAGCCTGGTCTGCAAGGCAATGGAGCACATCATCATGGAACTCATTAACAAAGACATTGAAAACCTCCAAACACTTGACCTGATCCAGTTCGGCTTTGTTAAGGGCAGATCATGCCTACTAAACCTGGTTGACTTCTTCGTGACAGTCACCAAGGCCACAGATGAGGGAAAGGTGGTTTGCACAGCCTACCTTGACCTCACCAAGGCCTTCTACACCATTCCCCACTCGGGTATTACAGAAAAACTCACCAGCCTGAACATAAACCCCTACATCATGAGATGGGTTGCCAACTGGCTTACAGACAGAACTCACACGGTAAGAATAGTGGGCTCCAGGTCCGACTCTAAACCAGTCACAAGTGGTGTCCTGCAAGGCTCGGTCCTGGGACCCCTACTCTTTGGCATATACTTCTCAGAAGTACAGGCAAACACAGGAGGACTATGGCTAACCAAGTTTGCTGATGACTGCAAACTGGGAGCCATAATTGACTCTCTGGCTGACACGGACATCCTCCAAAAGGGCCTTACTGAGACAGACACCTGGTGTCAAAGTCATTGCCTCAAGCTAAATGCCAAAAAATGCATAGTCATCCCATTTGGGAAAAATAAAGCACCCACGAATTACCACATAGGTGGCAACCCCCTTAATACAGAAGAGGTAATAAGAGATCTGGGGACTCAGGTAGATAGTAATCTCTCCTTTGACAATCAACAATCATATTGCCAAAGTAGTTAGGAAATCCTTCTATGTAGCCCATCTAATTACTAAAGGGTTCACATTTAGAAATAAAGAGGTTATAGTGCCCCTCTACTCGTCACTCATTAGACCCATCATAGAGTACAATGCCCCAATTGGGATGTACCTCACAAGACACTTCCAACAGCTGGAAAGACCACAAAAGTACCTCACCAAGAGGATTACTGGCCTCAAACATATGTCCTATGCAGCCCGACTGAAAAAACTCTGGCTGTACTCAGTGGCATATCACTTATTCAGAGGTGATCTCTGCCTAACTTACAAAGCCATGTCCAACTCAGAATTGAAAGACATGCTCCACCTAAAGAAATCCAAGTCACTGTGAGCCACCCGGTCTAGTGATCTAAACCTCGCCACAACAATAAATAGAACATGCTGGAGGTATAGTCTCCTATCACAGAGACTCCCCGTGCTTTGGAACAAAATTCCAAATTACATCAGGCAAAGCCCCTCACTAACACACTTTAAGAGAAACCTTAACGAGTGGATGGGTAACAGAAAATACACCCCTGGGATCACTTCATTGGCTGTGCTTGACAGAGGATCAGTTAATTAATCAATGGGGCGGCAAAAGCCGACACACTCTAGCTAGGCTTATAAATGCCCTCAGGCAGATAGCCTAGTACCTACCTATGAACCTATGAACTTACAAACCTATTGCAGTTATAAATGTAGAATGTTGCTACAGTAACAGGGGTTGTGTCAACATGCATGTTGTGAAGGAAGCAAAATAAAATAAATCCTGTACCACCACCACCATGGCTATAGCTGTTAAAAACACTTTATTGACCAAGTAATGTGAAATGTTGCTGGACCATAAAACAAAATTATTTGTCCCTTTTTCAAATGATAATCGCTTTCGATAAGTCTTCTTCAGATCGTAAAGGAAACTGCGACTTAGCTTGGTTATATAAGAGACATCATTATCCTATCAGAAACTACAAATTGGGACATTGACTTCCTTCTTGTTGTAAGCTCTTAACCAATCTAAAATCTGAGAGTGTGACACACCTCCTTCTCAACCAATAGTTGGTTGTCTTGTTTTTAAAATCTGTCTTAATGGTGTTAAAATAGAGAACATCGACATCTGTGCAGTGACAGAGACCTGGTTCAAAGCTACAGAGAGCACCCCTGCATTACCAGGCTATAATTCATAGCACACCTTTCGGCCACCTAACCCGGACCGAAACACTAAAGGTGGAGGCGTGTCCATATTCATTAAGGATATCCACAACTTCAAGCTAGTTGCTCAGCATAATGCATCCGAGATTATCCAAGTTCAACTAATTCTGGGCAAGACCGCAATACAGATTGTAGCTTGCTACAGACCCCCCACCATGCCCCAGGATTCCCACTCCACTTTTCTTCAAACACTGGAAAATATTGGGGTACAACCCAGTACACTAATAATGGGTGATTTCAACTACCCCACCATTAACTGAGAAAGCTACTCATGTACCAACTCTTTTGCTCAGCGTTTTCTGGAATTCATCAATTCCAATGCCTTGGAAAAATTTATCCACACCCCCACTTAAGTACCATGTTCAGTCATAGCCTCACCTCAGGCTTTGTGCCAGTTGAATGGTGCATCACAACAGTTATCCCACTCCACAAAGGCGGAGCCATGACGGACCCCAGGAACTACTGTCCTATTAGCCTGACGAGCCTGGTCTGCAAGGCCATGGAACGTATCATCATGGAACTCATTAACAAAGACATTGGAGATCTCAAAACTCTGGACCCCACACAGTTCAGGTTTGTAAAAGGCAGATCATGTCTCCTAAACCTGATAGACTTCTTTGAAGCAGTCACCAAAGCCATAGATGAGGGTAAGGTGGTTCACACAGCCTATCTAGATCTTGCCAAGGCGTTCTACACCATACCCCACTATGGTATTACAGATAAACTCACTAACTTGGTATAAATCCCTATGTCACAAGATGGGTTGCCAGCTAGCTTACTCACAGAACCCACACTGTGAAAAGACTTCAGACCACTAACAAATGGAGTACCACAGGGTTCAGCCTTGGTTCCTCTCCTGTTTGGTATCGAGAAGTACAGGCTAACACAGAAGATCTTTGGCTAACTAAGTTTTCAGATGACTGCAAACTAGGAGCCATAATGTGGACATCCTACAAAAGGGCCTCACTGAGACAGATGCCTGGTGTCAAAGCCATGGCCTCAAGTTTAATGCCAAAAAGTGCATTGTCATCCCCTTTGGTAAAAACTCTGTACCCATGAACTACCACATAGGTGGTAGTCTACTTAACACTGAAAGTGTGATAAGACTCCTTGGGACACAGGTGGACAGTAGTCTCTCCTTTGATAATCACATTGCCACAGTGGTCAGGAAATCCTTCTACGTGGCACACCTCATCACAAAAGGTTTCTCATCCAGACAAAAAGAGGTCATTGTTCCCCTCGACTCATCACTCATTAGACCCATTATAGAGTACAACTCATCTTTTGGTATGTACCTCACAAGACATCTACAACAACTGGAAAGGCCACAGAAATACCTCACAAAATGGATTACTGGCCTCAAACAGATGCCCTACGCAGACCGTCTCAAGAAATTCCAGCTTTACTCCATCACATATCGCCTACTCAGAGGTGATCTCTGCCTAACATACAAAGCTATGTCAAACCCAGAGCTGTTGGACATGCTCCACTTAAAGAAATCCCAATCCCTCCAAGCTACACACTCTAGGGACCTAAACCTTGTCACCACAATAAACAGAACATGCTGGAGGGATAGATTCCTGTCCCAGAGACTTCCCATACTTTGGAACAGACTACCTATCTATGTTAAACAGAGCTCCTCATTAGCACTCTTCAAGAAAAATCTTGATGATTGGATGGGTAGTAGGAAATTCACCTCGGGGATCACTTCTGTGGCTTTGTTTGACAGGGGCACAGGAAAATAATTTTCTTGGGTGGCGAAAGCCAGGGTACCTTTTTGGCTAGGCTTGTATAGGCCCTAGGGCCAATAGCCTAGTACCTATCTATGAACCTATGAACCTATGGCATTAAGGTCTGGCGGACGATAAGCACGTAGGCTGATTATCCATTTTATCTCATTTTATTCTGTCCTGTTGACAATATCACCCTGTTTCTTCCTTACATATGTGTTTTCAATCACTTTAAAATTAAAAGAATATATGGGAAACTGGAGAATATGAGCAGCTAGAGCATTACGAACATCCTTTGTACGTACATCACAAATATGTCTCTGCACTCTAAGTTTGAACGCTTGGTCGGTTTTACCAACATAAAATGCTGGGCACAGTTTACAGGTTGCTAAATAAACCACATGCTGAGTATTGCAGGTAGCTCTACAGGAGAATCTGTACTCAGTGCCTGAGACTGGATGACAAAAGTAATTTCTAGTGAATATATAAGCACAAATTGGGCATGTTCCACATGCCAAAGTCTCTTTTTCTCCCTCTATATGAGGTCTAGTAAAACCATCTTTGAGACATAATAACCTTTTGAGATTTTTCTTGTTTCTATATGTAAATCTTGGTGTATCTCCCACTATTTCTCACAACTTTTCATCTTCTGTTAGAATGGGCCAATACTTCCTAATAATGTCACACAAGTGACTATTATTTGCTGTATAGGTTAGCACGGGTCTGGTCACATTATTTCCTTTACATTCATTTACTACTTGTTCCGCTCTCACTGACCTTTTCTTATAATATGATCTTCCTTTTGTCTTCCTTAGTTGTTGAATATCATTCTTATTTATATATACATCCTGATCAGAGTATCCTCTAAGTTGTAAATGATTACATAATTTCCCAATTTCTCTTTCAAACATCACATCTTGCGTACATAATCTTGAGATCCGAGTTGTCTCATTACACATGATATTCTTTGTCACATGTCTTGGATGCATACTATTTTTATGGAGATAATGATTTCTACAAGTATCCTTCCTGTAAATTGTTGTATCCAAGTGACCATCTCTCTCAAGATAATGTGTGTGTCTAGAAATTCTATATATGTTTTAGATCAATGACCAGAAAAAACAAGGAAGCTAGTAGTCTGATTCATATATTCTTGAAACAAGGAGAGTTCATCTTCCTCACCCTTCCATAACAGGAAGAGGTCATCTACAAAACATTCATAATATTTAACATTCCTTCTCCATGAATTAATCAGATTAAGCACATTACTCCTCTCCCATTCTGATAATACCAGATTAGAGTAACTATTGGCACAGGGGGTGCCCATGGCTACTCCCCATCTCTGCCAGTAGATATCATTAACATAAACAAAGACATTTGTCTACAAGATCAGCTCTAACAATGCACACAACTGCTCCGCCTTCATTCCTGAGATTTCTCGAGTCACAACTAATCTGATGGCATCAATCCCATAATCATTAGAAATAGAAGTAAATAGACTACTAATATCCATGGTCACCAGCCAAAGTTTAGATATGTCCACTATTTTATTCATCACCTGATTTAATTTGCTCAGAAAATCTCCTGTGTCCCATAGCACTGTATCTATTCTCATTAGTAGAGGTTTAAGCTCACTTTCCACATACAATGATATAGTCTCTGTGACCCATCCTTGTCCTGCCACAATGGGTCTTAGTGGTGGATCTGAAACATCTTTATGAATTTTCGGAAGTCGACTGATGGAGGGAATAGCTGAATGAGAGGTTTCAAGAAAATGCATCAATTTTTGACTGATTAAATTCTCCATCAACATATCGTATAGACTGTTTTTCTATTTTCTGTTTCATCTTGTCCAGCTCTATTGGTGCAACCTTCATAATATGTTTTCTCATCCTCTAGCATCTTAAGCATCTTGTTTTTATACCATTCAGCTTCTAGCACCACAATAGCGCCTCCTCTGGCCACAGGTTTCAATAGTATACTGGCATTCCTTTGAAGCCTATATAGTGCTTCTCTTTCCCCCTTGGTAATATTATATGTTTTTACTCGTTAATTCCCTTGTCTCAGATGCTCTGCATCATTCTTACACATATGTATAAAAAGGTCCACAATTGAATGATTTATAGGGACAAAAGTACTGGATTTCTTTAATTGTTTGTGACTCTTCTGAAACTGACATGTACACCATCAGTTACTGACAGACATCATAAAATCAGCATAGTGCAGTACCACACAAATCACAGTAATGATCCTGTGGAATACAGCAGAAATATGAGCAATAAATGTGGGCAGTCTGAAACAATCTGGTCAGTCCAGAGGTATACACAGAACTCCTTAGTGCAAGACATGTGGACAAAGCCTGACAAAGGGGATGTTTACAGCCATGAAAATGGGGATATATCACAAAAACTGGAGTAGATAAGCTCTCACAGTTGATGCATTCACACCCTCCTGTCTGCTCTAACACACATTAACTGGAGGAGCAGAGGTCTCAAGCCCACATACTTCCCACTAGTTAGTGACATACATCTTCACAGCATCCCACTGCTTTGTCAGAAATGCACAACACATATGGTGGCCAGGTAACAGTATTTCTGACAAATATCTGGACATAACATCACACTAGGTAAATAAACTGAGCTGCTAAACATGTCACCAAGCACTGTCTAAACTATAGGCAGACTGCCACAACACTAACCCAAGTTTCCTATGGGGAAATACAGATGTAATTGCAAATAAAGCAGGCACTACAGGCATGTAACAGCACGGAGTAACAGACACCAGTGTGAAAGTGCATACCACAACCAATCTCAACACAGTCACAGTCACATTATGGTAAGCCTAATTAATAGTATAGTATATGGACTGTGTGAACAAAACCCATCATCATATTTGCCACTCACGCACTAACCCTACATATACTGGCCCAATTCACAGTGTAGTCTGATGCCTGACTGTGGTATGGGACATGTCTCAGTCTGGCCCTACGAACATATAAGCTGATAGGGTACCAGAAACTGGAGCAGCATACAATGTCAGATAGAACAGGACCAAGAACACTGACATCTACCCCAGTCTGTACACAGGCCAAATAACACAATCACAACACACGGCTAGATAATACAGACACTCTGTCAACAATCACCATAAGTACACAGACCTCACTAATGTACAGACTACAACAGAATGTCCAGGTTTTGTCCTCAAATATAAGGTCTCCTATACATAACATGTCTGGCAGTCTGAGATATCACTGGCTTGATATCAGGAATAATGTCAGTAAATAATGATACACTGTACATATCCACTTCTTACTGCATAACAGATGGACAAAGGGGGACAGAGGCACAAACACAGGGCCAATATTGACATACTGCTGTGATAAACTGAGAATATTGCTGGTGCAACCGGGTTTGTTGTGACATATCTCTTCTGAGGGATATGAAGTCAGTAACACACATGGATGTTACTATTTACTGACTGCAATCATCAGAGTATGTTTCTGCATTTATAAAGACAGAAAATGTGTGAGTAACATACCACATCTAAGACTCCAAACTCTGGCCAGTCTGCAGATAGCCCTACAGGTGAGAGTTTTCTCAGCCATATAAGGCTGTCATGCCAGACTTTAAATCATGCAAAACAGCCATATCCACACAAACCCTGTTAAACCAACATTATTTCAAATGTAGAACGGCAATACTTACATTCTGTCCCCATGTTTGGAACATCCTCCTCCAGTTTGTTGGCTTGTCTCCACAGTGTTTGTTGTAAGAGGTATTTCCAACTACCCTCTGTGATGCTGTTTGTCAGACACCCAGATGAAGTCCTACTCATAGGAAAGGAAAAGGGCCAACACCCACATGAAGTGCTTTGTTATAGGAGTGTGTTTCCATGGAATTGGCTATAGAAATGATACCACAGCTGTTCCACATGCAATTAGTAAGTGGGGGACTCCAATTTGTGCACATGTCACTGATCATGAGCATTACCTACAAAAGTCAAGCTGCTGCCTATGCAAAACAGATGTATTTTTCCACATTTACCAGAGAAGGAGAGAGAGAGGGAAAGAAAGGAAGGAAGAAAGAAAGAAAGAAAGAAAGAAAGAAAGAAAGAAAGAAAGAAAGAGCCAAGCGTGTTTGTGTATGTTCCGTGGGTGGAGAGTAGTCTCTGGGTATTATAATGGTTGCCTATATTGTTCACTAATCCATACTGTCACATAGTCATTGCACATGGCAGCAGACATTTATGCCTGTGGATTGTCTACAACAACCTCTACAGTGTTTGACAATTGTTGGCCTTGTAATGTAGACATTGGGACATATAGGTCCTCAATATAATAATGTAGCAAAACCCATACCGCACTGGATCCTGTTATTACACAATCACCCCAACACCCTCACAGGATACTGATCCTAGCTATGTATTGCTATTACAATGTTACACATTTATCACAAGCGCCACAGAGCTTACATATTGGAGAGCTGTCCAAATGTATCTTTGAAGGTGAGTAAAATCAGCAGTGGTGCTAAAGGAGGGTAAGGGAAGTGTAGTAAGTGTGAATGTCCACAAAACCAGGAGTTAATAAAGACACGCACACAGTATCACTATTGCCACACTGTCTCACACAAACACACACAATATTACTGTTGCCAGGACCAGGATTAGAACTCAAACTAGTTTGCTATGCTATGGCATTATTCAGTTATCACAAGCGTCATGGAGCTTACATGTTGGAGAAGCCTCCAAAGGTATCTTTGAAGGTGAGTGCCATCAACAACAGTGCTAAAGGAGGGGTAAGGGAAGTGTACTAAGTGTGAATGTCCACAAAATCAGTTATCAACAAAGACACACACCTTCTCTCACACAAACACACACAATATCACTGTTCCCAAGACCAGGATTAGAACTCCTACCCAACTAGTTTGCTACACTATGGTATTACACAGTTATTGCAAGCACCATGGAGCTTATATATTGGAGAGTTGTCCAAAGGTATCTTTGAAGGTGAGTGATATCAGCAGCAGTGCTAAAGGAGGGGTAAGGGAAGCGTAGTAGGTGTGAATGTCCACAAAATCAGGTGTCAATAAAGACACACATACTCTTTCACACAAACATCGCAGTTGTCAGGACCAGGATTAGAACTCCTACCGAAATAGTTTACTATACTATGATATTAGGTAACCACCACGGACTCCTTGCTCCAGCAATCAGGAAATTCAGATATCCTTAGCAGGAAGTATGACAACACAAGTTCCTTAACGCAAAATTTATTAAGACAGCGTTTTCGCCGTGTGCATAGACACAGCTTCTTCAGAGTGAATAAAACAAGTACTAGATGCACTGAAACAGTTTTTAAATCATTCACTAGGAAGTGATGTCATGGCCAATGAATTAAAGGTGCAAAAAACATTAAAAATAAGAACAAAATTATTAAAAAATGCATTTGCAAAAAGGACCACAATAAAAGGTCATGTTAAAACCTGTCAACAAACAGTAATAAGCTGTGTCTATGCACACGGCGAAAACGCTGTCTTAATAAATTTTGCGTTAAGGAGCAAGGAGTCCGTGGTGGTTACCTGTTTTTCATTTGTTTTTCTTGTTGCACGTTTATACTATGATATTACACAGTTATCACAAGCACAATTGAGCTTATATGTTGGAAAGCTATCCAAAGGAATCTTTGAAGGTGAGTGACATCAGCAGCAGTGCTAAAGGAGGGGCAAGGGAAGTGTAGTAAGTGTGAATATCCACAAAATCAGGTGTCAACAAAGACACACACACACTCTCACACACAATTTCACTGTTGGCAGGACCAGAATTAGAACTCTTAGCTAACTAGTATGCTACACTACAGTATTACAGTGTTATTGTGAGTGCCATGTAGCTTATAGGGCTAAGACTTGGCCAAATGGTTATTTCAGGGTGACTGACACCAGCAGGTGTGCTAAAGTAGGGCAATGGGAGGTGTAGTGAGTGTGAAAATCATTCATTTCCACACACACACACACACACACACACACACACACACACACACACACACACACACACACATACACACACACTTGTCATGTCTGGGAGTAGAACTCCTACTTAATTGTTACACTATAGTATTACACAGTTATTGCGAGCACCACATAGTTTATAAGGTTGAGACTTGATCAAAGGGTTATTTAAAGGTGACTGACATCAGCATGGGAGGTGTAGTGAGTGTGAATAGCCTCAAAATCATTCCTCCGGAAACACACACAGACTCAGTCAGACACAACTTTACATTTGACAGGACTGAGTATACAAATGCTATATGAATACTGATTTGTACTATTGTGTTACACATTTATTACAAGCACCACAGACACTATAGGGCTGAGGGCTACCAAAAGGAATGGCTACAGTGATTGACATCAGCACATCAGGTGATATCAGCCAATTGGATGTGTAGTGGGTGTCCCAGGCCTCATAATGGAATTCTCTCTGTCACTGTCTGTCGCTCTCTTCCCCACATCTCTGTGTGTGTATGTTTGACATATTGTAGTGTGTTGGCCTTGGATATGTGTGAGTATTCTTATCCAATGTGTGTGCAAAGCATAAATGGTGTACAATTTGGTGTGTGTGCACAGACATCTGTGTATGACAGAGATGTATAGTCCACTGTGTTGTCAGACATGCAGTTTATTTCTCTAAGTGTAGGAGCATGCCCAGTATGACCTTCTGCACTGAGTGTGTGAATCAATTCCAGGTAGGGTTTTACTCCAGTCCAGGGTTTGGTGTTCTGCACCTACAGCTAGCAAACTGTTTCTGCAGGATATCTGTAGATAGGTTGACAATATGGAGTCACAATGGGCGACAGATAGGGGGATACTGTAACTATTGCTGTCTGTGCTGCTTGTGTTACATGGTTGGTGTTAGCAGAGATATTGAGACATATGTACTCTTTTGCACTGTGATGTGTTATGTCATCAACTACTTACAGATATAATTATTTGCTCACAGTTATTTCCTGGGAAATACAAGATGAATGAAGCTGAGTCCAGTATTGTGGTCTGCAGCCTACACATTCTTGCACACTCTTGCCATTCTGGAGGGGTAACTGCAGATACTTGCTGATGGGTCTGTGTAAGTGGTCCAGCACCTTGATACTATGGTGGCTGAGGATCCCCTTCTTGTACATATATCAACTTAACAGAATGGCCATATCCTGTTGTGGCCATACCTCTCAGCTGTACAGATTCACAAAAGTTACCCAGAGGCTGGGCTCATATATCTGGTCAGTTCCCCTTCACATTGTGGTTTATGAGCAGATTTGTAGCCACCCATTACTGAGTTTGTAGACAGGGGTAGTATGGGCACACATCAGAGTTTCAGACTTCACATACTCCATGACATTCATGCTTCTACAACCCCCACTCTGTTTTTTTATCCTCTTCCTAACATTATGCGAGCGATATCTGAAAGGTATCCCTATAGTTGGCCCTTCATCCCAGTGTATTTATAGATTGGTCCACAGTTCATGCAGTAGGACATGGGGGCATGCTACTGGGATTTGTCAACATGGCCTTGCATCTGTGTCCTGTTCACTGTGTTAGGTTGTTAGTTGGGACCCCATGAGATACCATACATTGGCACTACAGGTGAGATACAGGTCTTTGACAGAGAACTGTAGGCCATTTGATAGTGATGCAGGACATCTGTAGCAGGCCAATGCATTATGTCACTCTTACATTTCCAGGTTGCGAGCCAGTGGATTCCTCTTGGGTGACAGGGTAAGTGTGTGAGGTGTTAATGGCAATAGTTCCTGTCCATATTGATCCATTGGTCTGGATGCAGGCAGGGTGCTGCTTACAGCTAGGGACACACCTGCATAGGACAGCTCTTCAGCAAGCTGCATTCTGTGGATATTTCCATACAGAAGAGGGGTCATATTGTACTCATTCCCAACAGCAGGGATATAACCTGTGATAAACCTGTGGCTGATGGTGGGGTGAGCTGAGTGCATGTGTGATATGGAAGCTTCTTGCAGCTGACTCACAGATATACCTGGAACATTACACTTATGCTGCCTTGTGCGGAGACATAGGCAGTCTCTCATTACTTTATAACTGTGCTTTTTGTGGTCTGTCAGTGATTGGTCAGACTACATCAGTATTCCAAGCTACTGTGCGGAGACATAGGCAGTCTCTCATTACTTTATAACTGTGCTTTTTGTGGTCTGTCAGTGATTGGTCAGACTACATCAGTATTCCAAACTACACGGACAACTAATGTGCTGCTAACCTGAATGAACAATTCCAAAGGTGTGTACAGTTGACAGTTACATTTTATGCACTCTGTCTAGGGTGCATCCACCTGTGTACTGTGTGTATGTATGGGCCCACATTCATGGCATGTCCATCTTTCAGATGGTGACAGATATTGACATCTGAACAGTGAGTATGGACGACTACTGACATGGGTATTGCTGAGAAGCAGAGTGATTTAGCACTTCAGTTGTTGGAAAATGGCCCTGTCAACCACAGTACTACTGACACACAACCCTCCATGCCTATATGCTGACCACTTCCAGGCAATATTGAACACACAACAGCCTAACACACAGACCCCTACATATTGTACACATGCAGCAATCTATCATGTAAATTGGGCTAGCTTGGGTAATCTGTGCTCCACTGCTATTACTCCTCACACTTACATGTTACTGCATTTCTACATAGGATTGTGGGAGGACGGCACATCTGATGACTTCACACATTTGCTATAACTGTAGTGGTATTTCAGGTACTCTGTTGGCTTCCATTTCATATTGTATTCTGACCTATCATGCAGAACGGAGGCATATCAGTAGAGTACAGATCTTAGGTTTTCTTGTTGACGTAATGGTTAAGGTGTTTAGCTTATGAACACAATGTGCAGGGTTTGAGTCTCACATGGGGTAATTGGCTAGGCTTAAAATGGACCACAAGGGCAGTTAGCCTAGTACTAATCTATGAACCTATGAACCTATATTTCAGTTTCAGACTTCTTACCCTTCAGAACTAACATACAACTGCCAGACCTGTTGTAGTCTGCCTGTAGAGGTCTGGAGGAGGGCTGTTCACCATTGCCATCAATTGGAGGCCTTAGCCCATCCTTTCTTTGTAGTCATCTACACCTGTCCTGCTGGCTGAGGCTGGTGGTGGGTATGTGAGCCTCATTGACATGCATGTGTGTGTCCTAAGGACACACATTTGGGCCACCACATGTACTGCAGTGGGATTTGTCACATTATCTAATACTGCCTAGTATGTTGACACCAGTATTTGTTATGGATTTCATGCTGCCCATATAGATGTCCACTATCTGCTGTCATCCCTTTCAACCACCCAATTCCCTTGCATGCTCGCATCCTTACCATAGATACAACTATCAGAACATACTACTCCATTCAGTAATTGATAGGAAGAGTGACTTACCTTGTGGCTGGGCCAGTACTGAGGATGGTGCTGGAGGGCTGACTATGTTGGATGCACATAGTACACTCCCTATACATGGTAAAGCACAGGTAGTGTCATGTTTGGCATCCTTTTTACTATATGTGCAAGTCAGAGAGAGGTCAGTTGTCATTCCCTGGGTCCCTTACCATGTCAGTGTATGTGCTATGAGTTTCCTCTTTGCCAAAGCCTGGGCATACTGGGCACACTTCCTTCTGCCTACATGGGCAGGCTGAGGTAGTTCATCCTCCAAGTCACTCTGTGCCTGTGATGGCCTTGGCAATGGTGGAGGGCTGTGTTGCCTTGCTCTGTGCTGTTCCTGCTGCAGCTGTTCCCACAGGATCATATTGTGCAGCATGGCACATACTATGAGCATTTATGTACATGTAACTGGAGAGTACTGCAAGTCTCCACCAGATATGTCCAGGCAGCGGAACCATGACTTGAGTATCCTAAACACATGCTCTATTATGATTCTGGTTTGTGCGTGTGCCTCATTATGGAGTTTTTGTTCAGGTGTGTGTGCATTTCTGAGGGGGTGTCATCAGCCATGGCTCCAGTGCATAGACAGCATCCCCCACTGGGTGGCCATATGGAATGTCCCCTCTAGCAAATTACTGGTACAGCTGTGTCATATGCTAGATGTGGGAGTCATGATAGCTTCCAGGGCTGCCAGCACACACATTCAAGTAATGCCTTGGGCATCAGGCATAACCTGGCAGTTGATGGAGAGGAAGCCCTTGCAGTTTATGTAGACCCTACCCCACTCACCGGGTGGTGCTTTGATGTGTACGTGTGTGCAGTCTATAGCACCCACTACCTCAGGGTATTATGCTATTTGGTAGAAGCGATACATATTGCTGGTCAACGCCTCACAGGTGTTGAGGAAATATATGTAGTCACCGGCATGTGCTGACATGGCATCCAGGAACTGGTGGAGTACCCTGGATGATGATATCTGTGAGATCCCCATAATATCCCCAGCTGCCCTTTGGAAGGTACCTGTGGCTAGTATGCTTAAGCCTACACATACCTTGGTATCCACTGGGATGGGTTCCCCTCTGTTGGTTCTGTGTGTGAGGCAGGGCTGGTGCAGCTCAACAATTTACTGTAGAATGTCCCTGTCCACCCTATAGCACTCCACTATCTCCAGCTCATGTAGCTCCTGGTAGGTTACCCTGGGTCTGTACACTCTTCTCCTCCTCCTCACTGTGAGATGGTCATCAGAATTCACATCCTCACCTCCCTCAGCCTCTTGCACATATTGAGGTATGAGAGTGACAGCAGCCCCTAACATTTTGTTAGTTTTGTCAGGTAAAATTTCCCTAGCTGTGTACAACTGTGGTGTAGAGTTTGTGGGAAAAACCAGACTGAAAGGTGTTTGCATAGTTTATAGTAGTGTGCTGGGGTGCTGCCTGTGTAACTGGCTGATTCTGATACAGTTCACCTGCCAGCTATGCTAGTTCTCCTTGACTGCCTTCCTACTGCTGTTTTCCCTTCCCATTGCCTTCATGTTTAAGCCCCGCGGTGCACCGCACATACCCAATGCTTAGATGTGAACAGATCTGCTATTTCCTGTGTTTTTTTTTTTAAAGCTGGTGCGTGGTGCGCACAGCTGTTTAAGCAGGGAAAACAGTACTCAACAATGTGAGACATACCCTCTTCCTTAGCTTTGCCTAGCTAAGGGCAAACACAGGCCACACAGCTCCAATAAGCTTACAGCATGCAGGACACTCCCCCTTATGAGGTCATCCACCTCTTATACTTATAAAAAGGTATTGGTGCACCTACACGGTTGGGTGCAAGCTAACACTGAGAGGAAATGTGTGATTCGGTATCAATCCCCTCATTTACATAAACTAGAATGTTACTTCATAGTTACCACACTCACACTGACCCCCAGATTTACTAATCCTCCGTGCAGGACTAGTCTAGTCCTGCATGGAAGCAGCCGCTTAGGAGCAGGATGGCAGCGCGCCATGCATATTAATGAAGGCACTCTGCCCAACCTCCTAGGCATACATGGAGCATGTACGAGTGCAGGGAGCATGTCTGAGAGCAGAGCACTCAGAATAAACACGCCCCTGCAGAGTAGAACAGCAGAAAGTGGAAATAAATGAGTGAGGCCACTCATAGGTGTCCGCATATCCCCATCAACAGTCCCCCATGTGTACAACAGCAACAATAAATATAAATAAGAAAACCCTTCATATTTATCGTAAATATGAGTACAGCTAACCGTATGTGCACAGGTGTGCCCATAGCTTAGCTACTGTTAAAGCAGCTGAAAAGGCCGAAGAGGATAACAAGGAAGATATATGCAAATGAATCAGCACAGGAATAGTGTAGTGGACAGGGCGTCTGCCTAATGAGCAGGCATTCCCAGTTTGAGTCCCACTGCAGCACATACCATTCTCCATGTGAAATCTGTATATAAACATTTTTTCTCAGATATGTTCTGTATAACCTACTAAATAACATTAAATGTGAACTGGACAACTGTATTAATAAGGCACTAGTAAGTAGGTGTAAGCACAAATAAGCAGCAGTAAGCATATATAAGCACTAGTAAGCGTGTGTAAGTGCGTTTGCACGTGGGTAAGCATTACCTACACAGATTAAGCAAAGTAGAAGCTAACTGAGTGTTAGAAACTGTAATCGGAGGTTAGCAGTGCTTAGGTCTGCGCACACCACATACAACCATTTTAATGTGCCTTAATCACTCAGTACCCAATGGTCTATGTTCTGCCCAGCAACAAAATAAACAGCTCCTGCAAGTCTTGAACCAAGAACCCTGCATACCATAGACAAAGGAAACTACCACTAAGCTATGGCAGATACAAATAAAGTTGACGTTGTCAGAAACATATCATCCAGTCCAGTCATGCAACAGCACAGAGAATGTAGACCTACAGCTAGATGGATGTGTGTGAAAATATATTACTATCTAAACAGATACAGCATATCCATAGATGTAGTCATATATATATATATATATATATATATATATATATATATATATATATATATAAAACTATCCACACACACACACACACATATATATATATATATATATATATATACATATATATATATATATATATATATATACATATATATATATATATATATATATATATATATATATATACATGGGTTCATGTTAGTACGTCGACAACTTACTATATCGACAAGTAGCCCTGCACCACGAAATCAACGAACCCCAAGCATCGACATTCAAATAACCGACATCCGTTACTGACAACTATACACCAACATTATAACGGTATTAACATATGTGAGGTAGGGGATGTATTTATAAACATATGTCACTTAGTCTGACATTAGAAATACATCCCCTACTCAACACATGTTAATACCCGTTACCTGTAATACGCGATGTTGGTGTAGCGCGTTGTCGGAGAAGTAGATTGTCGGTGAAGTTGTGTCGATGACGTGGGTGTCGGTTATTTCAGATTTCGATGCTTCGAGGTTTCGTTGATTTCGTGGTGCAGGGCTACTTGTCGATATAGGAAGTTGTCGATGTTCTAACATGAACCCATATACATACATACATATACAAATATATGAACAGATATACATGCAAATGCTGACAACTACACATATATATATATCAACAGCCATAGGTCCACATATACACAGCAAGTTACACATATGTACACAGAGAAATGTCTGCATAGGTATATACGGAGATAGTTAGGAATATATAAGGAAATATATACACCCACAAAGGTATATATGGCCAGACATCTGTAGATAGCAATGGTAGACTAACAAACACATACATGTCCACATGCACCATGAAAGGCCTTGACAGGCCCCAAACAATATATGTCACATATGAATTGGCATACCCCCCCCGCCCAAACAAACACAACCATCCTGCAAAACACTACCAAGCTCAATGTAATGTACGTATGTCATTGAAATAAGGATTTAAATTAGTCCTCGGTCATGTTCCAAATGTTGACATCACATCCCCCTCTCCCCCACCCACTAGGTGGCCCGAGCAGTACAGGCCCATCCAACCAAGGCCATCCACGAGCCATACATGCATTACCCACAGTTCCACTTCCTCACACCCGCTGCACAAACAGAGCCACCATCTCAACCCTGGTTACCGGCCTGTAGCTACACACTACAAATTGCCCCCTCTACACTCTCCCCCTCGGGACCCATCCCTTATGTTGCCTTGACCCAAGTATCCTAGGTCTGGCACACGCCATAGTCCATGCACATAGCCATGGGTACCTATGTAACTCTGGGTGTAGACGAAAGTTGTATAGCCAATGCTCGGGCTGTCCCGCATGGGACGAATGATTACGTGGTACTAGCAATAGATTTCATGTGTGACTCTGTGTACACTAACGGATACAGTTGTAGGTATCGCAAAGCATACGTGGCACACAAGATTGGCCGGTATGCACAAGAAACAGTGCCCAGCAATAACAGGCAACATGACAGGATATGTAGTTAAATATGCAGAGGTATGTGTGTATATATACCCATAACTATATGGAGATATACCTGTCCCTCTCTGTAGTACAAATGTATACATATATAGGCAGACATATATAAATACCCACATATAGATATATACATATGCAGCCAACCATGCATCCACATGTCGTTTTATATATATATATATATATATATATATATATATATATATATATATATATATATATATGGGTCTACTTCTATTCGCCTACATCCCATTTCACTGAAACCCATTTCGCTGACAGCCTCATTTCACTGACAAAAGTAATCAGGGCAAAAACCTGGGATTTGCCCCCCCTCCCCACTGTTGTGCGACTGTGGAGTTGTAATATATAGTTGGGGGGGGTGTGGGGGGCACAGCCCCCCACATTTGGGGGGTGTGTGGGGTGAAGCCCCCCACCTTGAAAGTTTGCCAATGAAATGAGCTGTCAGCGAAATGGGTTTCAGTGAAATGGGATGTCGGAGAATAGAAGTAGACCCATATATATATATATATATATATATATATATATATATATATATATATATATATATACAGCAATATATATATATGTATGCATACATATACATATATATATATATGGTTCTAGGTTATAAGATCGACAGCACATAACATCGACAATGACATCACCGACACCACATCATCGACAGTTCACAAACACGACACCGCACACACTCAACACATCATCACAACAACCAATAAACAAAACAAATTCCCTGACCAAAAACCACACAAACAACACAAGCACACCTAAATCCTAACAAACAAACACTAAACCTTACATACACAACTATCCACAACCCTAACCAAACCCTAACCCTAAGGTCCGGCACTATCGCACACTAACCTAACCCGCCTCTAACCCTAACTCACTTAACCCGCCCCTAACCCAAAACATTCACTACTGCACCCTTACCTAACCCGCCTAACCCTAACTCACTTAACCTGCCCCTAACCCAAAAATTCACTACTGCACCTTACCTAACCCGCTCTAACCCTAACTCACTTAACCCACCCCTACCCCTACAGACACAACATCGCACACTTACCTTACTCGCACCCTAACGTCCGGCACTACCGCATACTTACACATCCTTTCCCCATGTCGGTGTTCTCCGCGTCTGTGTTTTCATCCGTCGATCTTCTGGCGTCGGTGATTTCGCTGTCGGTCTTGTCATCTGTCGATGTTGTAACCCAGACCCATATACATATATATATATATATATATATATATATATATATATATATATATATATATATATGTCTTTGTGTGTTTGTGTGTGTGTGTGTGTGTGTGTGTGTGTGTGTGTAAATATACACAGATATATAGCTAGGATATGATACAGCTGTTAAGGATTACATATGTTCACTGGCCATGGCAATGGGGGTGAGGGGCCCAATCAACAAAAGTGTAACCCGTAGCATCACCCCCCCCTAGCTAGACAGGTGAAACATACAAACACACAATAAAAGTAAAAAAAAACATTGCTTCCCAGACTACAGGCAGGATACTACCAGTGGGAGAGACCCGCCAAGTCTAATTTTGAAACAAAGACAAGAATGTCCCTTGCGGGACAAGCCAAAAATTATATAGCTATTCAGCCTTCCAGACACTGCACTGATAATGTATGGCAGGGCATGCATGTACCCAGTCCACAAGGTTGGGGAAGCCTGATGACCCATGGGGCGAGAAAACATATATGACGGGTCCCGAGAAGTGGGGAGTGGGCAGTGTGTACTGGTGTGTTCAGACCCGACCTGCACTCGGTGTAAGGAAGAGTGATGAAGAGGAGGTGCGGGTGGGGAAATATGGGTATGTAATTATGGGCCAAGGTGTGCAGGTGTTGACTAGAGTGGTTATATGTAGATGGCCACAGGGATCTAAGCAATAGTGTGCATTGGATAGACCCAACACCTAACGAGCAGTCACGCCCAGTACGAGTCCCACAGCAGCAATGTCTAGTTTACATGGCAAAGGGCGGTATAACCAGATGTGTTGTTGCAATGCCACTAAATGACACCAAAGAACACATGGTCACAACAGCGCTCTGTAGGCATGTAGGCTGAACTAATTAGCATGACAAGGTATTATTGCTGTCCTCACCCCCAGCCAGGGGTGTGAGTGTCCAGACCTACCCCCAAATGCGGGTATATACACAGCTGTTGCTGTAGAAGAAATGGCCAGCTGTGGACCTTCCCATCAGCAGTCCTGCACATCCCTGGACATGTCCCCTACTATCAGCCCATCTGTGTGGCCCAATAACACCACTTACCTATCGACCCCTGTTTCATTCCTAGTAATGTTCACAGTCACAAGTAGGTGACATCCTCCACACAACTATATTGGCAGAATCTAGAACCCCCAGCCCAGGTGTATTACTGTAGCTGTCCTAGATGACACATGTAAATAACACATGAAGGGAAAATTCAAGCACACTTGGATCACCACCTGCTCACCACCTGGTGAAGTCCATCACTCTCCAATTAACACTCCATACCCCTACACCAACTAACGACACTGACATCTCCTGTCCTGCCTCACATACATATCCCAACACCCTGCAAACCTGCATTAGTGTTCCCCCATCAATCAGTCGAACGGCCTACTATACAGTTAAAATGTCCCCCCCCATCCACCTTCCCGCCTACACCTTCACTATTCACATCTACTCTACAACACAGGTATGGCATAACCAAACCTAACCTGAATACCTGAGTGTAACCTATCCAGAACTGCTACACTGGAATCCCACTTCACCTTACACTGACCTTCATGAACAGTCATACCTGACATGTACACCTGACTTAAGCATGTATAATACAGGCATATTCATGAAGTAGCGTGGGGGTATGCGGCAGTAAGTGGGAGTATGCCTGTTTGGGTGGCAGTAAGCAATGCCCACACTGGTTAGGCAATATGCAGGCCAACCCAGTGTAAGATGCCGTAACTGGAGGTCAGCAAGTCTGAGCCTCACGCATACCAGCACATACCTGCCTACACTTCCCCTGCAGTGCCTTCGGCATGCTATAGCCCACAGCCCTCGTTGTGGCCAGTAACAACATAATCAGCACTCCCAGGTTCCCACCCCCCCACCCTGCACACTATAGGCCAAGTGAGGTACCATGAAGACATGGCAGATATACAATCAGCTGCTGTTATCACAAACATATCACCCGGCACAGTCAGTCAGCAGTATAAGTAATGTATGTAAGTATGTACATTAATACCAGCAAATATGTGCACATTGCTCAATCACAGTATTCCAAGCAGTCTATGAGCATCAATAAACAGTGCCTGTCCACACATACTGTGAGAACAGTAGTATTGTATAATACTGAAGAGAGGAATGGAAAACGGGGCATGCCATGGGGGCGTGCTTCATCCGCGGAAGCGGGAGATGAGGCTGGTCTGGTGTGTGAGCAAACTGCTGCTTCTTAAACCCCTGGCAGGATGCTACCAGTGGGAGAAACAGTGTAGACCAGCAAAGTCTACTCGTGACACAACAACAGGTCCATCCCTGGTGGGACGCACCAGACTTTATGGGTCACAATGATGCTTCCACCAGTATCGGAGGATCAAGGGAAGGCTCAAATGTACGTGGACTATACAGATGAAGAGCCTGCAGAAGGTTGTGTCGAGACAATGGAGGAGTACTGAAATGTGCAGAGAGGGAAATGTGTTGAGGTGTGGTATGGCAGGGCTAGCAACTGGAGAATGGATGGATGCTATGTACGTGGAGCTCAGGGGCCAGGGAAAGGGAGCCTTGGTAGGACATTAAAGTAGAAATATGCAAATTAAGCAGAACGGCAATAGTGTAGTGGGAAGAACATCCACCTAACGTGCACACATTCCCGGTTCGAGTCCCACTACAGAACATTCTATTTTCCATGTGAAATCGGTATATCAACATCATTTTGCTGTATAACCTACTAAATGACAGTTTTACTTGGAACAGGAGTACTGCATTACACATAGACCCACTTACTATTCAAAGGACATGAGATGACACAGAGGTATGTATACACAGACAACCTTTAATGGTGTATTTTACAATAATGTATGCCATTACTTACAGCACATAGATCTGGACTTATTTAATCAGTGAGGAATGCAAGGCCCACACAAAACAGTAGATTCAGACAGTGCGAATATATAACATACTATGCTTTCCAGGCCAAGCCCGTCAATTTGTACAACTGTAGATAAAGGATTTGCTATCAAGATAAGTAACAATAAACAATAACAGATGTAGTTCAGCAGCTGCCAGTTACACACTGTAGTCAAGGCCTAGGGGGACATTAATTACCTGTGATAATGTCTATATATCTATCACATGTAAGGACCCTGACCAAAAAATGTCATGGGAGTCCACGATATGACTGGGATGATAGCAGGAATGCTAGCAGTAAACTATGATAGGCCAATACCGAACAACCACTAACCGTATCACAGCAGGACAAAGCCAGCCATATATGTGGAGGACAGAGGCAAGAACACAGAGCCATACTCATAATATTGTTGTTATGCACCCTGCAAATTGCTGGTGTTACAGGATTCATTGCAACATACCCTTATGCAGGAATAACACATCAGGAACAAAAAATGGAAGTAGCCATGTACTGATAGCATGCAACAGTCAGATTGCCAGGGATATATCTGGGACAAGACCTGTGTGGTGCACAGGCAAAAGCAAACAGACATTCCACTGCAGCTTCACACAATCAGGTTAAGTAAATGTTGCAGATGTAACCCTGACCCCACAGCACTTATGACAGCAGTATGTGCACTCCAAGGGATGTGCACATGAGTAGAGCTTGCAGACATGCAGAGGTCTGGGACATGTGTAGGGCACCCCCATAGCCATGGTAAGGTTCGCTGGTTGTCAGTATAATAGTCATGTACTGGTCATACATGCACTACTGATGTGATCTGTAACGCAGACATCAGGCATCCACAACTGATAGCTGTTCACATATCATCCCAGGTATGCGTTGCTATAACACACAGGGGCTGTGAACATTGGAGCTGACATAACTGGCACAGTACTACAGATGCATCAATGGTTTCTACACCTGTGAGGTATGGTGCACTGTACAAGGCAGGGTGCAGAACAGGTCCACAGTAACACTTTGTACATGGGTGCAGTGTTAACATGGGGAAGAGCCATCATCTACCAACACAGCCTATGCCTCACACACATGTATACTGCCACTACATGATGTCACTATAGTTGCACTCATGCTGTTGAGCACCATATGCAGTGCATGTTGACAGAAGGGTAATGGGAGGACTGTGTGTACAAATGTTGTGCAAATCCACATGTAGGTGTGAGGGATATGTGTGTGTGTGTGTGTGTGTGTGTGTGTGTGTGTGTGTGTGTGTGTGTGTGTGTGTGTGTGTGTCTCAATTGTGTTCGTAAGTGCAATCTAGTGGAGTGTGGAAGATGCATGTCAGATGTTTGTGTACTTGTGTGTGTGGGGGTGTCTATGTATGCACAGGTGATAGTGGGATTGACCACATGGTGGTACTTCCCCTTGGGATTGTGCTGTACATGGAGTGAGATATGGGACACCAGGACAACCTGTCAGGTATGTGAACACAGGACAGCTGATAGCATAACAAAGTCTGTAGCATGGAGCATGCATTGGGAGTTGCAGTACATACCAGGTATTCACATCATATTGCCAGCAGCAAATAGGTAACTGGCTACCCACATATGCAGCACTACAAATGCAATGGGGAATTACCACAGCACATCAGTGAGTGTATCCAGATAGTACTGTTGTCTGCATGATGGGTCGCTTGTGCAGCAGATGTGGCATGGACTGAACCAGACTGTAGTATGAGGCTCTGGTGTGTGACATATGTAGTGTATGTAGCAGCTTCAACCATATAGGGGCCTTGTACACCATCACTGCCCATACACAGGGTAATACAGGGTGACAGCAGTGAGGCCATGTACAACCTAGTCAGGGAGGCGATGGAGTAACAGGTCAGGTATTGTAACCACACGTGTAGGCATGGAGAGGAATGATATGTTAATGGACAGTAGTGACACGTGTATATTAGCAAGTGCCATGCAGGATGGGGAACATATGTAACTGACTGTGGGACTGTCTGTAAATTCAGGGAAAGTGAGGTAGTAAGGTGGCTGTCAGTGTGAGTGTGTGTGAGTGTGTGCACTGTTATGCAATGCTGTACAGTTCTTAACATGTGTATTTATTTACCCACAGGTAGCGAGGTGGGTCAGGGTCCCTCCTGCATGCAAACTGAGGTAGGTGTCCCTACAGACACCAATGATGATAATGATGGTACAGGTGAGGCACAGGTGGGGTTGTCAGAGGCTGACAATGTGCCAACATGTGTCATCACCCTCCTAGCCACCCCAAGCCCACACACAGCTACAGTGCCCCTACAAATCCCATCACATGTGGCCATAGCAGAGGGACAGTTGGCACTTGGTGCCAATGACCAGGAAAGCATGGTGTCCATGCCAACTATGTCGGGTCACAGTTGGCATGACCAGATGTCTGGAAGGCCACCACATCGGCAGATGTACTGTGGTGCTCATGGGAGGACCGCAGGTCATCATGCCCTTGGCAAAGGTGCCACAACTGGTACCACCAGGAGCATGTTTCAGGCCGTAATTGAGGCACAGACACATATGGAAATGCACACCAGACAGGGCCTGAGGCTGCAGAGGTCTGCTTTCACAGCTGTAAGTGGCAACCTCCATGAACTCACCGGTGCCTTCCGTGGGTAGATGGTGGGGTGAGATAGTTGGCCTCCTAGACCGAGGTATGTCTGTGCTAGAACGTGTGGTGGGAGTGGTGCGATGGCTGTGTGGACATAGGCCAGAGACACCTGGAGCTGACAGTCAACATGGACGTGCCAGGATACACAGCCACTCCCGTAGTTGCAGTACCAGCCCCAGCACACTACAGGGGCTGCTGTCCACACACCACAGCAGGCCTCATGCACGTGGCTCTGGCCAGTCCCAGGCAGGACACATGGTTCCACGGACATATGTCATCAGCAGGGGAGAGTAGCACATCAAGATCTGTGCTGCACATACCCATGGAACCCCTGGCAGGCACAGCCAGCATGTCCATGGCCAGAGGCTGTGAACTGCACACCCTACCAGGTATGGTCTGCAGCTGTTCAACATCACCTGTATAGGGCAGCCACATGCCCCAGTCAATGAACCACACCCCTCACCCACACACATGGTGACACATGTTTGGGCCACCCTCGGCCTCTGCTACACCTACAACATACCCTGTGCATATGATGATACCTGTAACACATCCCTGTCATCCATAACACTGATACAGGAAAAGGCTAACATGGTTCTGATGCACACAGTGACTGTAATGGAGTGCCGCAATGTACCGCAGTGTAGAATGTAGTCAGGGGTAATGTGTACTGCATACATGTCAGGTAGTGTAGTCATGAAGCTATGATGCATCTCAGCTGTTGACAACACCAATTGTTATCCCCATACTGTCATCCATTTGTGGTGTAGGCATACATATGTCAGCAAGAGGATGGTCTGATGTCATATTCCACAAAGGTATGTCAGTGTGGTGACACCATGGCCATGACATATGTGGTGTACAGTTGCACACATGCCACAGGTATGTATAACAGTTATTGGCCGTGCAAAATTGACCAGTGGCCTACTGGTACAGGTATAATCTGCACCCTTATGTCAACCCATCCACATACACACACATCCTTACTTGGCAACACTATGTCTAGACCCCAAACCAGGTATGTAGTGCTACTGAACTGTGTGGCTGTCATTGCACACATGACACCATCTGTAGGATGAGGTGTGTACCAGGTCACATGCTACATGCAGACCATCCACAGACAGGTACAATATGGTAATGGGGGATGTAATGTTTGTATGTGGAGAATGCATAGGGTGTCATACCATCATATGCACATTGACTGACACATAACAGGTAGACACACATCTTAGAGACCTGGTTGTATAGTTGTAACTAACTAGTCCATGTGTCCAATGTGTTACAGGTAGGCTGCACACAGCACATGTGTAACTGGGCTGTATCCTGTTATCTGTTACCTGTATGGGTTATGGTGACATTGGCCACCTGAGAGTGGTACGTGGGGTCATATACCAGGTGTACCATGGTGTAAAGACAGTGTACACAGCACCCACATCTCCCACTTGATATTGTACACACTAGAACCCATCTTGATACTCTGACATACTCACTATCACACATTGGCCACGACAGCAAAACAACCCATTGCATATCACAACAGTGGTATCACAGGGATATGCATGTGATGCACATGCCACAGGCATAGCAGGGTGTTGCATTGTATTGCCACACCTATGGGCGACAACAACAATATATGTACTACTGTGTGGCAATGCGTATTGTAATAGGAGTATGTGGACTTGGAATGGTGTACCCTACAGATATGCACACATGCATACATACACATACGTGGCAGACATCAATGGGATTCCCATGCCTATTGACCCATTGGTACAACACTGTTGTGCTGGTACTGCAAGGTACATATAGCTGTTAGAGAGAGGAGTGTAACAGGCTACATGTTATGTTAATGGGGTTGAGAGGCACCACACACTATACGAGTTGTAGAAATAGGTATCCCCCCAGTCAAACACGTCTGCCCTGCAATACACTAACAAGTGTTGGAGATCCCATAACCAGGGCCAGTGACAACATAGGCACAGGATGTTACCTGTACTACAGCCCACCTGTATGATGTCAGGCTGGTATTGGTAACATATCATGCAGTACAGTCTGGCTCCCATGGGTAATGTATTATGTGGAAGCCATCAACATTACCAGGCTACAGATACACAGACACAGATATGCAGATACAGGTATACATATTTATAAATATATATATATATATATATATATACATATGTATACATATATATATATATATATATATATATATATATATATATATATATATATGTACATATACATGTGACTATACATACACATGCAGTTATATGTACAGTAAGATACATAAGTGGAAGGTGCACCCAATATGGAACAGCCACTATGCCTACAGTTGACCCCTGAATGACTGGATACTGTATACAAATACAAATGACAATCGTTGCCTGTAACATACACCCACAGAGAGGTGATAGGTAAACCAACACCCACAGGTTTGCAGACATGGAAATCTTTAATCGTGTACTATTACAGTTCTACATGCCATGCCATATAGCTGTTCAGACACTGACAACTATATCAACAGAGTAATGCTACAGTGGACTAGATACAGTCATACAGTAGTCTGGAAAGGTTCACAGCTGTTGCTGTCCAGGCCAAGCCATTCACATTGTACAATAGGAAAGACACACTGGGCCACAGGATACCTAACATTCACCAGTATGTAATCCAGGTGTGTAGTTCAGCAGCCTCTATCTACACACTGTACAAACACAGTAAATGGTATAGACGTCATATAACTACATGGGTTGTAACCGCTACATAACATGGCATATCTGACACCATCACAAGCACACCAACACACAGAATAGTTTGTATGGCAGGGGGCAGTAGTCCTTCATTACCCATATTGATGTCAGTAATGTGTATATAGGTGAAGCATATGGTACTGTACATCCAGATACCTTAAGGCAGCTCAGCCCTGATGCCCCACATTTTGTAGCAGCCTAGGTCATTTCTGGTGCTCCCCCCTAGACTCAGTAATACAGGGCCATATACCACTAATACATGCAGGGCGGCCACGGTGGTGCAGTGGTTAGCATTGCCGCCTCACAGCAAGAGGTTCTCCGGTTCGATCCTCGGCTGGGGTGCCTTCTGTGCGGAGTCTGCATGTCCTCCCTGTGGTCGCGTGGGTTTCCTCCTGGTGCTCCGGTTTCCTCCCACATCCCAAAGACATGCTGCAGGTGGATTCGATACTCTAAATTGGCCCTAGGTGTGCGTGTGAGTGTGCCTTCTGTGGAAGGTTGGGTGCCGGGCTGGCAACTCGACACCGTAAAACTCCACTGCCATTCAATGTGCGGACAAGGTGATCCGCTGTGGCGACCCTTAACCGGGAAAAAGCCGAAAGAAGAAGAAGAAGATACCACTAATACATGCACTGGGCTCTACATTGCATGAGGGCACACATGTAATGTGTAGGTGGTGCCCACACATATATGGCCCCAGCACCACCATATGTGTGGAGGTTACAACAACAGTGGACTGATGGCAGACATGGCAGTATGTTATACTCCCAGCCCACTATGGATCAACCCCTACAACATGACATATGTGCAAAGCTTGGTATGTAGGTGATGGACAGAGCCTGGAATACAGGCACATATGTGGACAACTGTTGCCATACACTATACAAGGTGCAGGTGTTACAGAATGGTCTGTAACATACCCTTAGTCAGGGATTTGATGGTAGAGATGGTCATGGATGTACCATGTACTGGTAACATGCAACGCAGACACTGCCAGTGCATTATCTGACACAAGACCTGTGTGGTGGATAGACAAGACATGATAAGCAGAGATCCAGCCAGCATGAGGGTAGGCCCACAGTTGTGTGCTATGCAGATGGACTGCATTCCATGGCAAGCTAGTATTTACACCCACAGCCAGTAACACCAGTACTGTACAAAGCATAACTCAACTCTACTCGCAGTCTATCTGTATTTCCTGATCCTCCTACAAATATGTGGCTGCCATGAGTGTGCTCCTGTAAGGGGTATTGGTACATGCTGTTGGTAACACTGCTGCCCACACACAGGATGGATGCCCATCACACAGGAGATGTAATAGGACCACGCACACATGAAGTGGGAATCTATAGTAGGTGGTTGCCATGACAGTGTTAATTGGGTGTAGTATACATGTGTAATCATATAACTGGCTATCTGGATAGGTATATGTACATATATTCTCACCATATGTCCTGGACATGAAGTGTAGGCCAACTCCAGCCCATATGTTCGCAATGTCGTAGTTGCAGGGGATGTCAGGTATGTATAGCAGGTATACTGGTAGACTATTGCTACTGTCATTGGGATTGCCTTCACAGACATGGTGTGTGTGGGAGGTCACATCTGCTCATAACATGTGTGCCATTGGTTAATGAATGACATCCAAAGGACATCAGTTACAGTACCGCTGCTAGCATGTAATGACGCTGTGGACTGCAGCAGAGATATTGGCCAATATATGTGGAGGGACTGACACAGTCTGTACAGTCCAGAGGTATACACATAAGCCCTTAGTGCTACACATGTGTACCATGCCTGACAATATGGATGTGGTCACACAGCCCTGCCTGGCCTGTAATGGTATGACCACAGGTACAGGCATGCCATGGCCACATACTACACAATAGGTATTGACATACATCTGCACTGCATCCCACTGCCCTGTCTGACATACATGACTGTTAGGGGAGGGCCGGCAGTGGGACATCTGGCTAGTATCTGCACAAGACATCCCACTGGGTAGGTACACTCAGCTGTTAGGCATGTCACAATGCACTGTGCAGGTACTAGCTCAACACTGGCCTACATCTCCGAAGGGGGAATGCACATGTACCTGCATATAAAGCAGGCTCAACAGGCATGCCACTGCACAGGGCAAGATACACCTGTGTGACAGTGCATATCCACAACCAATTTGAACACAGTCACAACCGCATATGGTTAGCTAGCATGGTATTACAGTATACGGACTATGTGTTCGACACCATCCTCATATGTGCCACTTACAGACTGACCCTACATATACTGGCCTGCTACACAGTTTGGTCTGGTGGCTGTCTGTGGTATGGGACACATGTGTTTATGGACCTACAAACATGTACGCAACTACAGTACCATACAGTGGGGCAGCATGTAATATCTGATAGTAGGGGAACTAGAACAATGCCATCTACCACAGTCTGTATATGGGCTAAGGTACATATCAACACTACACACACTGTTGACATTCACCATAGGTACACAGACCTCAGTACTGTATGAACATCTACAGAATGTGCAAGTAATGGCCTGTAATGTAACCCCTATTGTTAAGCAAAAAAATGACTGCAGGACAACCTCTTGGTTAACCACGAAGACCACAGCTGGAAAAACAGGCTGGAACCAACTTTTCTTGTATTCAACCAATTTATTGTATAATCCAAAAATGGTGTTACATTATTGGGAACTGGAACACATTTTTCCATCGGATTGGTCCAAGTTTATAGTCCATTATAAAAGATTGTTGGACGACATATGCATTTTATGGAAAGGTACTTATGACAAATTTTTAGGCTTTATGGATCACATTAATGGATCCACCAATTTTTTAAAATTTACCTATGAAATTAACTCAAATCACTTACATTATTTAGACATTAACTTAATGAAAAATAATGAAACAAATACATTTGAATCTAGTATTCATAGAAAGAGTACTTATTCAAACATGTTTTTACACTTTGATAGTGGCCACCCCTTCTTTCAAAAAAAAAAAGAGTATTGTAAAAGGCCAATTAATTAGAGCCTCAAGAATCTGCAATACAGACAGTTTATTTCAAGCTGAAGTAGAATATTTAAAAACACTTTTCTTAGAGAAAAATTATCCTACAAACTTGATTAATACACTAACCAATGAAATCTGGATGAAAAGAAAAGAACAATATGCACCACTTCTTGGTAAAGAACCAATGAATAATACAAATTATAATAAGATTTTAAACAATGAAGAACATAAAAAGCAGGCATTTGCATATACCTTTAATAATAATAGTAAAGAAATTGAGGCCACTATTATTAAATATTGGCCGGTGTTATCTAATAACGCAGAGATCAATAAAATAATTCCAAAATTGCCGAATTTTATTAGGAAGAGAAATAGCAATCTTAAAAATCTCTTTGAAGGAGAAATAATCAACAACACAAACAACACAAAATTAATGAGAGGAACTTATAAATGCGAAGCCTGCAAGCAATGTGCTTATATGTTTAATGATACAGGACTATATTTAAAATCCAGAAATATAGGATTATATGCACTAGGACATTACAATTGTAATACAAAGGGCATAGTATATTTAGGAATATGCCAACATTGCTTGTGTTTTTACGTAGGAAAAATGGAACGAACCTTGAAAAGAAGAGTATATGAACATTTATATGAAATAAGAAGCAAGAAAGAAACAAATGCATTCTACAAACATTCCTTAGTATGCAAAGAAATGACCTTAAAATTCTTAGTTCTTGAACAAGTGAAAAATGACATTAGAGGGGGTGACTGGGAAACGTCCCTAGAATATAGGGAATTAGGATGGCAAATTAAATTAAACGCATCAAAAATACCAGGGTTAAATGAACATGTAAGCATAAGTAGTGTTTTGAAACAAAGAAGGGCTAAATTATAACTCGTAAACAAGAATTCTAAATACGATTGTTTAATTCTAAAATTTAGCTCAGGTTGCTTGAAGAAATGATCTAAAAGCAACCAAATAGCAGTTTTAAATAACAAAATGAATTTTAACTTTATACATACAAAAAAGATTAAATTTTAAAGAGATTTTAAACATACATTAAATAGAAATATAGTATTTAATTATTTTAGGTATAGACCTATTTATAAATTTATTTTATAAATTTATTTTATATAATAAAAAATAATTTATTTTCATAAAGGAAAGAAATATTTATTCAATCAACTTATAGTATTTTAATTATTTATAAAATAGAACAAGAGAATATTTATTAATATAGAAGCCGCATTAGTTTAATAATAACAACAAAAAAGTATTTTAGTTTATAATAAGAAGGTCCAAGTACAAATCCATGAAATGCTAATGTTGCACCAAATAAGTTAAGAAAAATTCAATTGTACATTAAATCACAGTAACATCATTAATTTAAAAAGAAAGTTTTATTATTATTAATTAGGTTTGCACAGTACCGTAAAAGAAGTCCGTTTTTAAAGAAAGTCCGTTTGCAATTTTAACTTATTTTAACTTATTTTAAAGAAGACAAACAATATAGAATCATTTAATTTAAATGTGGGAGATTTTATACAAGTTGTATTAATAAATACTAAGTATTTGAAAAACACACAAAGTGACCTTATAATCCACAGATATAAACACAATGGGTAGGTTACACCCACGTAATAATATAATATTTTAAGAAAACGAGGTAGCTTTAAGCACAAACATACATTTTCAAAGGATCTTTAACAATAAAAATTGTTTTAATTAAACAATCAAACAATTAATTAATTAAATGGTTGGTATATAAGTAAATGTTTCATGGAGTTAAAGTATCTTGATAAAGCCTGGGAGAGCCCAGGCGAAAGCGCTTGATCTACTAGTTTGTTTACTTGTTCATGACTTTTTGGATTATACAATAAATTGGTTGAATACAAGAAAAGTTGGTTCCAGCCTGTTTTTCCAGCTGTGGTCTTCGTGGGTAACCCCTATTGTACATAACATGTGTAGCAGTCAGATACATCAGTGGCTTGTTCTCAGATATGATGCCACAAAGTATGGTGTACAGCACATATGCAGCACTTCATGCACGACATCTGTACAAAGGTTGACAGAGGTGTGGCTGGGAGCACATACACAGTGCCAATATTGACATGCTGCTGTGACAACCACATACATTTACTGCAATCCTCACACTACCTTTAGCAGTCGACAGCTAGATGTTCCGTGGGTGACACATGCAACCATGGACACAACACTGCCTAAGCTGCAGATGACCCTGCAGATGGAGATTCCCCATAAACATGGAACTGACATGGCAGGTATTGAGAGATGTACAACAACCATATCCACACAAACACCGTTAAAGCAACATTACTCCAAATGCAGTATAGCGGCACTTACAGTCTGTAATCAGGTCAGGCACATCCACCTCCTGTTTGTTGCACAGTGTATGTTGTTAGAGGTACACCACAATTCATCTGAGATGCTGTTTGCCACATGACAGATCTAGTTCCTGCTCACAGTGGGTGAAAAGGGCCAACACCACCATGATGTTCCTAAGTGTTGGAGTGTGTTTCTATACAATTGGCTATGGGAATATTACCACAGCTGTTTCACATGCAATCAGCTAGGGAAGGGCAGCAATTCGTGCAGAGGCCATCAGCTGATCATGAGCATTACTTACATTACACATGCTGCTGCCTAAGCAAAGCAGGTGTAGGTCTCCACCTCCACCTGAGAGGGGGTGGGGGATGCAGACAGAGGCAAATACGTGTCAGGGAGGGGTGGGTAAAACTGAAGTATGTTTGTGTCACACACCTAGCAGCACAAGGTATCAAACCCCTGACAACTATGTAGTGCTAGCACAATTCACTGCAATTATTGGATGCGCCACATGGGTTACCTGTTGTGGAGCACTCAGAACATATATGTGATGGTGAGTGACATCTGCAACAGGGATACAGTAGCTGTATGGTAGGTGACATACACGTGCCTGTCAGCATGAACAGGTGCCAGTGTCAACACAGCCACACTCTCACAATGACACACACACACATTGCCACACATGGCAGGGCCAGGTGTACAACTCATTGGTTGTGGGATTGCCACATCACATCACTGTGCAGGTATCCCATCCACCACACAGGTCATATTGGGGGCTGTATGGGCGAAGGGTACAGGAAGGTGTCTGACATCAGACAGCATGCTGCAGTATGCCCATGGGTATTGTAGGGAGTGTGGATGCGAACATCTGCAGCATGTAACACAGACACACAAACACACAGGGTGTCAGTACTGACATGCATGGGTTCATGTCTGCACAGGTGTGTGGTGTTCGACTGTGCCAGATGGCTGTCCAAGGCTAGGTGATGGGGGTACCTTGGCATCAGGCCACATGACGGTGGTCTGCATTGTGGCTCAGGGATGTAGTGTCTGCATTTTCCCACACAGGCAAGTATTGCATCCCCCATCTGGTCACCTGGGTGACTACTGTGTGTGGGCAATGTTGTGTATTATTTGCCATGTCTGTTTTCCTTTGTCCATGACATGGGCAGCATCTGGGTTGTGCACACCTCCCACATGCATGTACAGTGACATGTGGAACTGTACCTGGGGTGTCCGGCCCATGTTGTGAACACAGATTATCATTAGATGTGCCAGTCCTGCCCACCTGTGTTGGGAGCTGGTAATGGCCAGCAGCTTTACCTTGCACCTACATGGAGTGCATGCTATCAGCATTCCTTGGTGTCAGTGGAATCTGTCCATATGGGCATGTTGTCAGGCATGGTATGTCTGTTGTGGGTCACATGTGATGGCACCACAGGTGGTGCAGGTGTCCATTGGGGAACATGGGGGAGGTGCACTGTCTGCACATATGTGCATATTGGATGGATGGACTGGGTGTCATGCCCTCTGTGGCCCACCACTGTCAATCCATAGTTACTATCAGTGGCCATTATGCAGTGTACTACCCATATATTGGCTGTTACCTAGGCATGTTTGTGTGCATGACACATGAGGTGAGAGTGTGCTCTGGGTAATACTGAGATTGCTAACTGTGATTGCCTGCCCTTGATGCCACATGTCTGGGTATGGCTCTGCACCCTAGCCTCTCAGCCATATCACATGTGTTATACCTGTACAGTAGACATTGTGATATATAGTATGGCCAACATATAAGAAATATGCACAACCTGCTCCACATTGGCCACAGGTGTCACACAGTCACAACCACCTCTACACAGGATACAGGTTACAAACAGACACACACACACCTTTCATGTTTGGGAGTAGAACCCCTACCTAACTAGTGTATTACACTACAGAACTACACAGTTATAGAATGCACCACGGATATTACTGGAGTAGTCCTTACCCAAAAGTGTATTTCACAATGACTGACATCAGCAGGATTGCCAAAGTTGGGCATTTGAAATGACTGCGAGAGACTAGCCTAAAATACATTGCTCCCTACACAGACAGTGACACACACACAATACATCCGGAACTGCCATGTGTGAGGATGAAACCCAACCATGCTTCTAATTCACAATACAGCAGTATGCAGTTACAGGATGTGCTACAGTGATTACTGGTCTACAACCTTCCCAGAGGTGTATTTCTAGGTGCGTGACATCGGCAGCCTTGCCAAAGGTGGATATGTGAAATGTGAGGGGTGTGAGTACACTAAAAGCATTGCTCTCTACACAGTCAGACATACACGCATACACACAAAGTTGGCAGGTCGGGGGTTAGAACCCCCAACTAACTCCTTAATCACACTACAGCCATACAATGTTTCAGGATGTCCTATGGAGATTACTGGGCTACAATCATCCTAGATGTGTATTTCAAGGTGCATGACATTGGCAGCCTTGCCAAAGGTCAGTATTTGACTTGTAAGGGGTGTGAGTATCCTAAAAAGAATTGGTCTCTGCACAGTCAGACATGCACTCAAACAAAGACACACACTCACACAGTTGCCAGGTTTGGGGTTGGATCTCCTACCTAACTAGTTTATCACACTACAGCAGTATGCAGTTACAGGATGTGCTACAGAGTTTACTGGACTAAAACCTTCCCAGGGGTGTATTTCTAGGTGGGTGACATCAGCAGCCTTGCCAAAGTTGGGTATGTGAAATGTAAGGGGTGTGAGTACCCTAAAAGCATTGCTCTCTACACAGTTAGACATGCACACACAGTCGGCAGGTCAGGGGCTACAACTCCCAACTAACTCCTTAATCACACTATGGCCATACAGTGTTACAGGACATACTATGGAGATTACTGGGCTACAATCATCTCAGAGGTGTATTTCACACTGCATGACATCAGCAGCCTTGCCAAAGGTGGGTATTTGACTTGTAAGGGGTGTGAGTAGCCTAAAAAGCATTGCTCTCTATACAGTCAGTGACAGACAGACATGCACACATAAGCACACACAGACTCACACACGCACAGTTGCCACATCTGGGGTTTGACCTCCTACCTAACTACATTATCACACTACAGCAGTACGCAGTTACAGCATGCGCTACAGAAATTACTGGGCTACAGCTTTCCTAGGGGAGTATTTCTAGGTGGGTGACATCAGCAGCCTTGCAAAAGTTGGGTATGTGAAATGTAAGGGGTATGAATAGCCTAAAAGGCATTGTTCTCTACACAGTCAGTGAGAGACAGACACACACATGAACAGTGACACACACTCACACACACAGTTGCCATGTCTGGGGTTAGAACTCCTACCTAACTAGTTTATCACACTACAGCAGTATGCAGTTATGGGATGCACCATGGAGATTACTGGCCTACAACTCTCCCAAAGGTGTATATCACATTGGATAACCTCAGCAGGCTTGTCAGGGTACCGCTATGGGATGGCTGGTGTGTGCATGGCCCGTACACCATTCATGTAGGGATAACACACCACAAGCGGCCACACACGGGGTCATATGTCACAGGTGCATGTATAGGGCAACTAGCTGACTACATCCATGTACAGCCATGTTGCACAGCTGTCACGTGGACCACATAGTCTGTGGTGCTGGCAGGTACTGGTCGCTAGTAACTGCAGTGTGTGACATCTGCACCTGATGTGTTTGGGGCCCTTTGGCTGTGTGCTGGGTGGGACAGGCATAGATGGCTCCTTGTCATAGTCACCCTCTTCCACACATCTGTATCTATCTACCTTTGGCTTATTATGATGTGTTGTCCTTACATATATGTCTGTATTCCTATCCACTGTGTGTGCAAGGCATGAGTGGTGCATACTGACATGTGTCTGCAGTAACAATTGCAACCGCTGGATGTGTCTAGTCCACTGGTGTTTGCATACATGGCCTTCATGTGTTTAAGTGTGTGAGCATGCCCAGTATGACCTTTCAGTATGTTGATGACTGACATTACCTTCATTTCTCCAAGTGTGTGAGCATGCCCAGTAAGGCCATCTGTTTTGCATGTGTGGAGCATGTCTGGTGGTTTGTACTGCATAGCTGACCCTTGTGTTGTACACCGACAGGTAGCATGCTGTGTCTGCAGGGTATCCACCAATCATTTGGCATTGACTGTTGCAACATGTCTGCATAGCGGGGGGTACACCTGACTATTTCTATGTTACTACACAGGATTGGGGGGGGGCGCACCTGATTGTTACTATATTTCTATGTTGGGTGGGGGGGCACACCTGCCAGTTGTACACATTTGCTAGGACTGTACTGGTATGCTCTGTAGTCCATTTCAGTCAGTAGTCTTACCTATCTTGCTGGCTAAGCCATACCAGTGTTCTACCGTTCTTTTTTTGATTGCATACACATTAGTTTCTGACTTCCTAGCTGTCACAACTGACATCACACTACCTGGCCTGCTGTAGTCTGTCCATGTAGGTCTGGATGGGGGCTACCCATACCCCTCATTCAGAGACCATAGTATGGCATTTATTTGTGTCTGTCTACACCTGTCCTGCTGGCTGTGACTGTTGTTGGGTATGTGACCCCCCCTCCAGACTGGCATGTGTGAGTCCCTTATCTTGTGGGTGTCCCAGTATTGAGGGTGGTGCTGCAGGACTGCCTATGTTGGATGCACATAGTACACTGCCTACGCATGGTTAGGCACAGGTAGTGTAATGTTTGGCATCCTTTTTACTGTATGTGAGAGTCAGAGAGAGGTGCTATTCCCTAGGTCCCTCCCGTATCAGTGTATGCGGTATGTGTTGCCTCTTTTCCAGGGCCAGGGCATACTGGGGATGCCTCCTTCTGCCCACTGGGACAGGCTCAGGTTGTTCTTCCTCCAAGTCACTCTATGCCTGTGCAGGCCTTGGCATTGGTGGGGGGCTATGTGGCCCTGCCCCTTGCTGCTCCTGCTGCAGCTGTTTCCACAGGATCATGTTGTTTAGCATAGCACATACAAGGATGATTTGGGTACATGTAGTTAGTGAGTACTGCATGGCTCAACCGGATATGTCCAGGCACCGGAACCATGACTTGAGCATCCCAAACACACGCTCTATTATGATTCTTGTTTGTGCGTGTCCCTCATTATGGAGTTCTTGTTCGGGTGTGTGTGAGTTTCTGATGGGTGTCATCAGCCACGGCTCCAGTGCGTATCCAGCATCCCCCACTAGGTGACCGTGTAGGATGTCCCCATTGGCAAATTTCTGGTACAGCTGCATCAGATGCCAGATGTGGGAATCATTTTAACTTGCAGGGCAGTCAGCACACATGTTTAGTATTATGCCCAGGGCATTGCACACAACCTGGCAGTTGATGGAGGGGAAGCCCTTGCAGTTGAAGTAGCCCCTACCCTGCTCAGTGGGTGGTGCTTTGATGCATATGTGCGTGCAGTCTATTGCACCCACTACCTCAGGCTATTCTGCTATTTTCCGGAAGAGACGCATACTGCTGGCCAACACCTCACGGGTGAGAGAGGGAAATATATGTGCTCACCGACATGTGCTGCCATGGCATACAGGAACTGGTGGAGTACCTTGGATGCTGATGCCTGTGAAATCCCCATCATATCCACAGTTGGCCTTTGGAAGGCACCTGTAGCTAGTATTCTTAGGCCTACACATACCTTCGTTTCCACTGGGATGGGGTCCCCTCTGTTAGTTCTGTGTATCAGGCGGAGCCGGCACAGCTCAACAATCTACTGTAGGAGGTCCCTGTCCACCTTATAGCCTCCACTATCTCCAGCTCATGTAGCCCTTGGTAGGTTACTTTGGGTCTGTACACTCTTCTCCGTCTCCTCACTGTGGGTTGGTTGGCAGCATTCCCATCCTCACCACCCTCAACCTCTTCCATAAGTTGTATGACAGCTATTGCAGCCCATAACATTTCGTTGTGAGTGTTAAAAGTTCCCCGCTTGTTTACAGCGGTGGTGTAGGGTATGAGATTAACCAGAGGGGTAGGTGTTTGCATAGTTTATAGTGACATTCTGGGCTGGGCTGGTCTGCTGTCTGTGTAATTGGCTGGTTCCGATACAGTTCACCTGGCAGCGAACCTAGTACCCCTTGATTAACTTCCTACTGCTGCTTTCCCTTCCCATTGCCCTTCTGATTCATCCTGGGGGCACGCCACACAATCGGTGTACTCCAATGTGCAGACTGCTACTATTTCCTGGGTTCACATCCTTTATCGTCCTGTAGATCCCATTGCATGGCGCGCACACCCACTTACACTTTGTCATACGTGCTGGGCAGGTTTAGACACACCCCCTGGCTTTGCTGTGCTAAGCTGGATGCAACCTCGAGCCACAGGGCTCCAATCTGCTGACAGTATGCATGACACTCCCACACATAATGTCACCTACCTCCTAGTCTTGCACTCAGCTATTCATACTCTTACACTGTTGGGACCTGCCTCACATGCTGGGAAAAAATGGGATTCACTATCCTTCCCCTCATTTGCATAGAATTGCCTGCTAATGCATAGTTACATGTGTCACACTGTGCCTCCCCACTTAGCAACCACTATTCACTGTCCAGGTTATCTTTTGCTTGCCATTGACTTGCATGGCGGAATACTGATTTTAGTTAGACTGCTTTTTTTAGGTTTATTTTCTTATTTCCACACTGATCCCATTTGCTCGCTGCTGCCCTATGCTTCAACGGCCGTGATCAGCAGATATATCATAAAAGTTGTATTTTGTACATTTTGCATTGTTTTCAATGCCAATGGCCTTCTACTTGGCCATTGGTATGCTTCCTCAATGATATGCAGCCTTTATTTGGAGCTGTCATAGCTCCATTTGGGAGTTTGCAGTACCATACACGGTTACTAACTGAGTACATTTCTGCATAGTACGCTACTCCTGCATGCCCTGATTCCTGCTTCCTGGATGGCAGATTTACCTCATTTGCATGGTTTTCACCTGCAAATGGGATGATTTGCATACGGGGGCTGGGAACGTGCATCACTAGTGCTACAGTGCTCATGCACGTCAAACGTGCACGTACGTTGATCACACGGCCACCATATTGGCAAAATTTCCTCTTACACTAATCATGCACACTATGAAAGCTTTTGAGAATCCGGGGGTGAGCCTTCCCCCTTAGTAACCACTATTCCCTGGTATTGTTGTCTTATGCATGCCATTGACTATTATGGCAAAATGCTGATTTGGGTATTAAAGCTTATTTCCCACTTTTTTTCTTATTTTCGTGGTGATCCCGTTTGCACATCGCTGCCCTATGCTTAAACATCCGAGATCAGCCAAAAAAAAAAGAAACTTGTTTTTTATAAAATTGCAACTATTTTTAATGCCAATGGCCATATATTTGGCCATTTGCATGGCTACTACTTGAATACATGCTTTCTTCTGAGCTGTCATGCTTCAGTTTTGTAATTTGCAGAAATGTGTTCTGTTGGTAACCGAATAAATTTCTGCAGGTTACACTATTCCTGCACAGATGCCTGCCTGCTTCTTGGATCGCTAATTCACCTCATTTGCATGGTTTTCACCAGCAAATGAGGTAATTAGCATATAGCAGTAGTGTCCATGCAGGAATAGTGTAGGAGCACTAGTGCAAGTCCCGAGAGCTCATTCCTGGATCGCTCCTCGGCCATATTACGTGTAGCAGCCTTTACACTATTCCCGCACTGCGTGCAGAGTTTCCTGAATCCGAGGGTTTGTCTTTACCTCCAATATTCTTTTCTTTCTGGCAGCACTCCAAAAGATGATACACAGAGGGATATTAAATTATTTAAATAGAGTAACTATGCATTTTAGAACAATTTAAAACCTATTTTTTAAAAGAGTAGTCTCTTTTTGGATGTTGTAATTTTAGCAATACATTTCAAATATTTATTTTTAAAGCAATGTATTTTGCATGCTGCATCTATATGACAGTACATCTTCCCTTTGAGTGGAAATCTGGTATTTCTGTAGAAAAGACAGGAAACACTATAAAATCCTTCAGAAGGGGAGGCATTGTGGGTAGTACGTAGTTATAGTTAGTCTCATACATTGTTTACGTTAATATCATATTAAGAGGTTCTACATCTGAGAAAATGTTTTCAATACAGATGAAACAGAATGCAAACTAGAAAAGTATACCACTGATGAAAAATATAACTTTGACAGCCTACATGTAGGGCTGCCAAGTTTCAGACTGTACTACTTTTCTTTACTAGTAAACATTGCTAAATCCTTTTTGAAGGCTTATATGTATGTTTACTGAAACTATGATGTTTTGAATTATGGGAATGCAGTGCATCCAATTTCCCTGTCCTGTTGTTTATCTGTACTGTCTATCTTACGTGTGTTGCTCAGAGAATACTCCCACAGTTGGCACAGTGACCTATCTGTGACTTTTCACTCCTCCCATGTGGTCTCCTGTTTATCTGCTCCTTCCTGGCTCCTGATTGTTTTTGTTTTTATGATCAGAATGTTTCATTTTCAGTCAACTCTTTCTTTACTTGAAAGGTTTTGATATGCTTAGTGTATTTTTTCAGCAGATACAGACAGTTTCATGTTCAAAGGTCAAATATGTGAAATAGACTGATATTAAAAGTGACATGAACTTGTACATTGTGACATTGTTTTAATGAATAGCTAGTGTAAAGTAAGAGCTTTTTTGTTTCAGAGGCTAAGTAAGGATGGATGTACCAGCAGCCTTATTTGTATTTGCCCAGTATAGCTGCTGTGAGTAAAGAGATAAATAATGCCTGAATATATACATTTAGGTGTATCCATACACTAAAGTGACATGTTTTAAAATCATATTTGAAAACCTTTTAAATGAATGCATTGCATTTCATGCTGTTTGTGAAGCAGAGCTCACATGACATGCCTGTCAGCACGTGTCTGAGTAGAGTGTGTGTGTGTGTGTGTGTGTGTGTGTGTGTGTGTGTGCGTGTGTGTGTGTGTGTCTGTCTACATATATGTATATACTTGAACTTTTTGGCCTTCTTTTCAGTTTTTATTAATAAATATGCTTGCATGTTTTTTTGTGTCTGAAAGGGTTTTGTGAATTGATATCATGCAAAATGTTTTGCACTAGAGAATATGTATAGCAGTCATTAAAAAAGAAGCAAAGAAACTTTTGCAAATACATTTCTTTGCACTAGTAGCGGTAGCATGTCTGCATTGTTTTTCAGATATGCGTTATTCTGTGGCCTTTTTAAAATCATAGGATTATAGGATGATAGGAAGTTACTAGGCTATTGGCCTTGAAGCCCCTATAAGCCTAGCCAAGAGTTTAGCCCATGTTTAGACAAGTCAGTACCCAAAGCCCCTGTACAGGGCAGCAGGGACACAGGTGGAATTTCATGGGTGTATTTTCTGTTTCCCATCCAGTTATCCAGGTTGCGCTTGAAAAAGGATGATGAGGCACTCTGATTTGGAGAGGGAGTCTATTTCACAGATGGAGGAGTCTCTGGGACACAAATCTCTCCCGCCAACAAGTCCTATTGATGTCACAGACCAGGATGAGGTAGCACATGCAGGTTACTCGAGTGGATCTTGACTTGCGAATATTTATTTATTTGATTTTATTTTACATTTGTTGACCGGGATAGTCTGACTGGATACATGTTTATTTTCAACGGAGGCCCGGGGAGAAAATCTCTAAACTTCGTACAACATACATACTACAAAATACTATTTAATAGATACATATAAATCAGGTTTTTTACAATTTCCAAACAGAATTACATTCATTAAAAGGATCATAACATAACTCGGTCACACCATTTAATACAAAGTAATTAGGTTATTAACCAAATAACTAGGATATAGTCACTTAGAGGTACTTAGATGCAGGAAGTCCTGATTAGGCACACAGTTGAGGGAGTAAAAGTTAATCGGGGGTAAAGCAAGGACATATCCACAGTGTTTTAAAGTATAGTATAAGATTTTTCTTGAATTGGAATAAAGAGGGTTCTGATGTTATGTCAGCAGGGAGTGAGTTCCATCTTTTGCCTACAGAGTTGGGAAACAGCATCCCCAGCTGCGCTGTTAGTTTTAAGCATGTTAACTAACATTTTGTTAGAGGACTGGAGTGCTTTGAAGTTCTGGTAGGGGGTGATAAGGCTTTTAAAAACAGGTGTGTATCTGGACTGGTAGAGAATATTATGGGTAATTGCTAGTTGGTTGACCTTTAGCAGATTAGGTAGTTCAAGCCACCCAAGTTCAAAGCTCTCCCTTTCTTCAACATTTTCTGGAATTCATAAATTCCAGCGCTTTGGATCAACTTATCCACACCCCCACCAGGGGTAGCAACATCCTAGACCTGATCATTACCAACATGGGCGAACGGTGTTCCACACCAGAGGTCAATTCCTCATTGGTCAGATCCAACCACAAGCTAATCACCCTAGACATCAACATCCCACCTCCCACTCTCCATTAGGGAACCACCATAAAAAAATGTCTCCAAAGCTAACTTCATGCTTCTTAAGACAGAAATGGCAAACTTTACAACACCCATGCAGATGGATAATAGAGGTATGACTGCTGAATCCTACACAAATGCACTTTATAAGCACTTACATGAGCGCATGGATCATGCTATCCCTAACAGAACCAAGATGCTATACTCCAAAAAAAGGAAGCCAATCTGGTGGTCCCCTGCCATAAACAAACTCTACAACAGAAGAAAGAAATTGTTGCAAAAAAGAGTAAAATCCCTTGATTGGAGGAACTCCCTGGTCAGCCTCAGTAAGAAGCTAAGATCCTCATAAAATCCTCCAAAGCTAGTTACAAAAACAAAATCACCACTGATTCTAAGGACAGCCACAAAGCATTTTATAGCTATGTCAAGAATCTCAATGGTAACACTCAGATCTGCTCTGAGTTACAGCACAATGGCACTAAATATACAGAACCAACAGATATTGCCAACATCCTCACAGATAGGTTCAGTGCTAACTTTAACCCCCTCTCACCCCCTAAAGGGCCCATCTCTATACCGGAACAATGCAAAGTTCCTGTAATCATGGCTGCACAGTTAAAAAACACACACTCCAAAGCCAAGAACACCTCATCCATGGGACCTGATAACATCCCAGGTTGCGTTCTACATAAACTACAGAACAAACTGGCACCCCATCTAAGTACCTGTTCAGTCATGGCCTCACCTTAGGCTTTGCACCCACTGAATGGTGTATAGCAACAATTATCCCACTCCACAAAGGGGGAGTCACCACGGACCCCAGGAACTACTGCCCCATTAGCCTGATGAGCCTAGTCTGCAAGGACATGGAATGTATCATCATGGAACTTATAAACAAAGACACTGGTAATCTCCAAACTCTGGACCTCACCCAGTTTGAGTTTGTAAAAGGCAGATCATGTCTCCTAAACCAAGCCATAGACGAGGGTAAGGTGGTTCACACAGCCTATCTAGATCTTGCCAAGGAGTTCGACACCATCCCCCACTCTGGAATTCTAGATTAACTCACTAAACTAGGTATAAATCCCTACGTCACAAGATGGGTTACCAACTGGCTCACTGACAGAACCCACACTGTGAAAGTAGCAGACTCCAAATCCGACTTCAGACCAGTGACAAGTGGAGTACCACAGGGTTCAGTCCTGGGCCCTCTCCTGTTTGGTATCTACTTCTGTGAAGTACAGGCTAACACAGAAGGTCTTTGGCTAATGAAGTTCCCAGATGACTGCAAACTAGGAGCCATAATCAAAACTCCTAACGATGTGGACATCCTACAAAAGGGCCTCACTGAGACAGATGCCTGGTGTCAAAGCCATGGCCTCAAGCTCAATGCCAAAAAGTGCATTATCATCCCCTTTGGTAAAAACTCTGTACCCATGAACTATCACATAGGTGGTAGTCTACTTAACACCAAAAGTGTGATAAGAGACCTTGGGACACAGGTGGACAGCGGTTTCTCCTTTGATAATCACATCGCCACATTAGTCAGGAAATCCTATGTGGCACACCTCATCACAAAGGTTTCTCATCCAGGAAAAAAGAGGTCATTGTTCCCCTCTACTTGACACTCATTAGACCCATTATTGAGTACAACACTCCTTTTGGTTTGTACCTCACAAGACATCTACAACAACTGGAAAGGCCACAGAAATACATCACAAAGAGGATTACCGGCCTCAAACAGATGTCCTACACAGACCGCCTAAAAAAACTCTAGCTTTACTCCGTCGCATATCACCTACTCAGAGGCGATCTCTGCCTAACATACAAAGCTATGTCAAATCCAGAGCTGTTGGATATGCTCCACTTAAAGAAATCCCAATCCCTCTGAGCTACACACTCTAGGGACCTAAACCTTGTCACCACAATAAATAGAACATGCTGGAGGGATAGATTCCTATCCCAGAGATTTCCCATACTCTGGAACAAACTACTTATCTATATCAAACAAAGCTCTTCATTAGCACTCTTCAAGAAAAATCTTGATGATTGGATGAGAAATAGGAAATTCACCCCGGGGATCACTTCTGTGGCTCTCCTCGACAGGGGCACAAGAAAATAATTTTCTTGGGTGGTGAAAGCCAGGGTACCTTTTTGGCTAGGCTTATATAGGCCCTAAGGCCAATAGCCTAGTACCTACCTATGAACCTATGAACCTAGAAGATTAAGGCTAATACAGTGGTGGGTTCTATAGGCTGTACCAGTGGCAAATCTAGCAATGTGATTATAGCAGCTAGTGAGTTTGTTCAAGTCAGTTTACCTCAAGTTTGTGAGTAAGGGGGAGGCATAGAGGAGGATAGAGAGTAGGTGTGTGCAGGCAATAACAGTCCTAGCTAGGGGAGTTAGGAAGGGTTTAATCTTGTATAGAGAGCCAAGTGTTTTATTAACTGTTTTAATTGTATGGTTAATATGCAAGTCAAACTTAAGGTTATTGTCAACTATTACACCTAGGAGCTTGGTCGTGGGGTCTGGTGAAATAATGGTGCCGTTATTAGATTTTATGGTGAAGGTCAGTACGGCGGACCTTTGAAATGGAGAGAAAAGCAACAGCTTAGTTTTGTTGGGATTTAACATGAGACAGAGATTAAGAAGCCAATTTTCAACTGTGTAAAAAGTTTTTTGGGATAAAGACTGCAGTTCTGTTGGGGATGTGGCCGAGCATATTAGAGTCGAGTCGTCCGTGTATTGAATGCAGGTAGCCTATGGGATGACTTTATGTAGGTCATTTATAAATATAGAAAATAGGAGGGGTCCTAAGATGGAGCCCTGGGGGACACCTAGGGTGATGGGTTGCAGGATGGATAGGTTGTCCTTCCAAAGGATTGCCTGTTGTCTACCACTCGGGTAAGATTGGAACCATTGGATAGCCTGGGTGTCTAGGGAAATGGTTTCCAGTGTTTGTATAAGTATTTGGTGGTTTACCATGTTGAAGGCCTTGGAAAGGTCTAAGAAAATGGCTGAGGAAAGTTTATTAAGGTTTTGGTTTAGATTTATAACATTAGTGAAGGAGAGAAGGGCAGTGGTGGTACTATGGTATGGTCTAAACCCATGTTGGGAGTTTGTCAGGAGATTGTTCATGAGAAGATAGTTCAGGAGTTGTCTGTGTAGGCATTTCTCCATAATTTTGGCAAGTGGAGACAGGATAGCTATGGGTCTATTCTTAGAGAGCTCAGAGGAGCTGCCTCCTTTATGGAGTGGGATAGCATGGGCTATCTTCCAGATGGAGGGGATGGAAGCTTCTGATATAGTTCTGTTGATCAGGATGGATATTGGGTAAATGACAGCATTGGCTGCTTTTTGTAAATACTCTTCTGGGAGGAGGTCAGCCGACAGGGTAGTTGGTTTTAATTTTTAATTAGTTTTTGGATAAATGATGTTGAGACTGGTTGAAAGTTAAAGGTAATTTGGGCACTGGGCGTAGTAACAATTGGATTTGGGCAGCTGGGGGATAATTGACTATCTAGATGCTAGTTTCTGTAAAGAAGCTATTGAAGGTATTGGCAACCTCAACTGGAGGTTTTTCGATAGAAGTTGAGGCTGTAGGGGTGGTAGATTTGCCTGGGTGGAGAAGTTTATTTATACCTGCCCAAACGTTTGGGGGTTTATTTTGGTGTTTCTGTTGTAGGTGGCAATAATAGTTTTTTTTTTGTCAGTCAAAACAGATTTTTTGTATCACTACTTAGCTGCCTGTATCTAAGTTTATATGTGGGGGGTTTGTGGCTCACCAAGCTTCCCAGCTTTTATTTCTAAGTGAGATTTTTTGCCTGGTTTCTACTGAAAGCCATGGGGCAGCTTTTGTTTTAGTCATAATAGAATGAGATGGGGTGTGGGTGTCTAGGACAGCTAAGAATTTGCTGTTAAAGTATTTCACAGCTTCTTCTAGTGGCAGATGTTTTAGGACAGACCGATTACACTGTTTGAGTTCATTTTGGAAGCTAGTGAGGTTAAAGATTTTCTTGTTCCTAATTGTTTTATAGATGAGTTGGTTTGGAATGTCTGCCTTTTGCCTGATTATATAGGTGAGAAAGTGATCACTTATATCGTCAGGCAGAGTCCCAGCTTTGTACATGAGATGATGACTATTAATAAATATCCAGTCTAGGGTAGTTTCTTTATTGTTAGGTTTACTTAACCTAGTGGGGAAGGATATGATCTGCGTGAATCCATAAAGGTTGATATGGTGAATGGAGGTTCTGAGGAACAGGTGAACCAGTCAGTGTTAAAGTCTCCAAGAACAATGGTTTCTTGGGGGTAGTTATTCAACAGCCAGCATAGTATGTCCTCTAGAATTTTTATGTTATTACTTGGGGGAATATAGACACAGACTATGTATATGCATTTATTTTTATTGATATTAGCCTTAGTAATGATAATTTCAGTCTTGGCAACTTGTAATGATTGTGGGAAGACATTGGACATCTCAAGCGTGGTTTTATATAGAACCACTACCCCACCTCCCTTCTTAGTGGTACGGTCACGCCTTAATATATTGTACCCTAGTGGTATAATCTCATTGTCTGACTACATATGTGTGAATATGCAGCAGTCCCATCAAGACGGGGTCAGAGCATACCTCTCAACCTATTAACATCAAAAATCTGGACAAGGCCCATGAAAAATAGGTACAAATCTGTACGCTGATTAATATAAAATTTGCATACATAATTATGTAACCCCACCCACCCCAGTGGAATTCTGGGATACCAACTTTCAAATGCAAACTGAAGAACAGACAACCAAAATATGGCACCAGAGTCTCTTTGCAGCTATTCAAACTCATTTCCCACAATGAGCTGGTACTACTTCTCTCAGTTCAGCCTTCCTCCTATTACCTTATAACAGCACCTGTCAATCTTCAGGCCCTCGAATGACGTTGCTGCTTATCCTGCTTCACTGAGAGGTAATTAATATTGCTGGAAGTATGCAATGCTTGGCTGTGATACATATATGGCAAATGTACCACTTAATACTTCTGTGCACTGAAAAATTAGCTGTTGATCCTTTCACCTTCAGACTTTCGGTCTTTTGTAAATCTTACATTCTGTTCCCCTTATTCCCTGACAGTAATCCATCAAATTACAGAAAGAAAGGCATCACATTGAATTCCGAGACTTTAATTTTATCTCACACACACACATACACACACACACACACACACACGCATGCAGACAAGTACACAGGCATAAAGTTTGAACACTGTACAGTTATTGAAGCAAGACTCTGTATGTTGTGTTCTAAACCTAGGATGCCAGAAATTACCAGCTGTCTAGCTTCCTAACTACCATTTATATAAATCATACCAAAATGTCTTACTGAAATCTAAAGAAACTACATCCATAAACTGTGCTTCACTTGTCCAGTTCTTCATGAACCCAGGCACAAAAATCCATCACATCTGTCTGATATAATTAGCACTGTGTTAAACCATGTTGCCACGAACACTGTAATTGATTACATATAAGATATCAGACAATTTTCTATCTTCAGAGTGAGCTAATTAAATCAGCCACCAAAGACATCAGGTTAATGGGCATATAACTGCCATCTCTTTTCCTTACAGATTACAGCTTGGCCTTCCACCCTGTAACAGCATTTGAGGTCCAGTAGAGGTGAACTTATCAAACACAGCAAAACTCATTAATTTTCAGTCTCTTAACTAAGCAACAGGCTATGAATTTATTAGACTGGGGTTCCTGATTTAAGGAAAACTTCTTAAATATATGTGCCTTCAGACAAACATCTACATTTTACAGTTGAGAACTTGAGATATGGAGAATATATATACAACATATGAATGGATGAAGAAACAACAAGGTGAACTCAAACCCAATCATGTCAACAGAGAGGGAAATTGTACAGATCCAAAAATGCCAACAGTTTCATGACGGGAGTATTTCAGGGCCAAAAATTGTTACTGGTTGTTGCAGACCTGTCATTCACAAGCACGCACGCACACACACACACACACACACACACACACACACACACACACACACACACACACACACACACACACACACACACACACACACACACACACACACACACACACACACACACACACACACACACACACACACACACACACACACACACACACACCAGTCGTTCAGATACCTGCTCGTTTTTTTGAGAAGCAGTTTCCTACCTGAATCAGCCCATAATGTGAGTCCTTCCCGCTCTGCGTAGTATCCATTCCCATTCCGCTCGCATAAGCTCTGCAGCAGCTGCAGAAGTAGTATCCAGAACAAGCCTTCCGGCTCACACAAGCTCTGCACGGACACCAGACGCTTCCTGAAGCCTTCCTGCTCAGAAAAGCTCTGCACAGATGCCAGACTTTTCCCGCTCACAGATCCATTTAAGCAGCTAGCTGTAAATGAGCCCTTGAGCTCAATTCTGACAGGCTGATGGAGCTGACATCATCGCACACGTGATGACGTTAGCTAAAAAATGCTGAAAAAACAAATTTAAAAATAAAAGCTGGGAAAAATCGGAAATGAAGGGGTGCCACTCAGGAATCATGGCACCCCATTATTTGACTCCAAAACTTGGTAAAAACCGAATAATTTGGCACGGTTGGGAGGTAAGCGGTCTGAGATTGCTTTATATGTCAGACAGAGGTCACCTATGAGGAGTCTGTATGAAACTGAGTAGTGGGACAGGGCTTTTAGCCTATCTGTGTAAGGTAGATGTTTGAGACCCTGGATTCTTCTGGTGGGGAACCTCTGTGGTCTGTCCAGCTGCTGCTTGTGTTTTTCAAGGTACATGTTGAAGGGGGTGTTGTACTCAGTAATTGGCCTTATAAGGGAAGAATACAGGGATGAACCAAAGCAACTCATTGAAACTTGTAAAAACGCTGGTACTGTCAACAATAAAGGATGAATAAAAGAGGCAATGCACGCTATTAAGCAATGGATTATTTAAAAATATATAATAGTAATACATAACGCCATTACTTATTACTTTAATCATGTTAAAAACATCCATGGATGTTTTTAACATGATTAAAGTAATAAGTAATGGCGTTATGTATTACTATTATATATTTTTAAATAATCCATTGCTTAGATTAACTAAGTTAGTATACATAAGAAAAGCATTTAATAAGGGTTGTACTTAGTTATTATGTTTTTAATTTATAAGTTTTAACATTTTTATATATTATATATGTATACCTTTCATAAATATTTTTAACACTACACAACATTATGTGTTTTTGGTAAAATGAGTTTTTGTATGTTAGGTAGATTTAGTATTTTGATTTTGTTGCAGTGATGCTTAATAGCGTGCATTGCCTCTTTAAATGGAGGCTGAAATGCTATTAATTAGCTAATTAAGTGCTTGCATTAAATTTGAAAAGTTTATTTAATGACTGTTTGAATTTGTACTGGCTGTTGTCTGAAGAAGTTCTGTTACATACAGAACGAAAAACGCTTGTAGCGTTTCACGCTATTTGTTCTGTTCATTAAAACTTTTTTGCTTACTTAGAAGTTTCACACAAATGTATTTTCGTTGATTTTATGCTGACCAACGAACTTTTAAATAAGGTGCTAACCTTACACGCAGTAGATTACTTTTTTCCTGCACCATCCTTTATTGTTGACAGTACCAGTGTTTTTACAAGAATACAGGGATGTTATGACCTCCTTGTCCCTGGATGAGATACCCTTACTTATGAGGTGGGCCATGTAGAATATTTCTGTACAACAGAAGCAACATGGTGGTCAAAATTCAGGCTGCTATCAACCTGGGTGCCCAAATCCCTCATGACTGATTGCGTGCTTAGGACATTATTAATGTGATAATACATAGGGACATCACTCTCCCCAAAGGGGGTGATGATGCATTTTTTGACATTCAGCTTAAGGCCATGTTTCTGGTACCAGTCATTTGTCTGGATGAGACCCTCTGGGAGGACGTCCACACACTTGGGTAATTTATGATCGGTCCCAGCTTGCAGTCATCTGCAAACTTGGTCAGCCATAGCCCACTGAATTTGGCCTGCACCTCAGTTAAGTACATCCCGAATAACAGTGACCCCAAGACTGATCCCTGGAGTACACCACTCATTACGGGTCTACTGCTTGAGGTGTCTTCCCCTATTTTGATTAGGTGGGTTCTATCAGTGATCCAGTTTGCTACCCATCTGATAACATATGGATTGATGCCTAGTTGAGAGAGTTTATCTATTATGCCCAAGTGGGGAATAATGTCGAAGGCTTTGGCCAGGTCAAGGTAGGTGGTGTGCACCGTCTTCCCCTCATCCATGGCTTTGGTGACTGTCTCAAAGAAGTCGACCAGATTTAACAGATATGACCTCCCCTTAACAAAGCCAAACTATGTGGGGTTGAGTGTTTGGAGGTTGCCAATGTCCCTGTTAATAAGGTCCATGATAATCCATTCCATGGCCTTGCAGATCAAGCTAGTTAGGCTGATGGGTCTATAATTTCCCGGTTTGATGGATGCTCCACCTTTGTGTAAAGGGATGGCAGAGGCTGTCCTCAGGCTTTGGTTGAATAGGCTGCTTAATGGTGCTGCAAGTTCATGCCTGAGTTCATGTAGGATGCAGCTTGGGATGTTATCGGGTCCCATGGAGGCTGTATGTTTTGCCTTTGAGAGAGCAGTGATGACCTGTTCCCTAGAGATAAGGGGAGGGGGGCAGGTACTGGGGATGCCCTGATTTACTGATGGGGGGACAGAGGGGTGAAGTTTTTACTGAATCTGTGAGCCAGTAAGTTGGCTATATCTACAGCATTTGTGTATGTGGTGTCCTTGACCACCAGTTCTGAACAGCTCTGGGTGCTTCCTTTTAGAGTGCGGACATATGTGAAGAAGGCCTTATGATTGTCTCTAGTAGATGTGGCCAATTTGGACTCAAAGTTAGCTTTAGAGGATTTCACTAGTGCACGTATTTGCTTGTTCAGGCTAAGGAGACATTGCTTCCAACTGGGCACCTGTTCCTTCTTGGTCCTGGACAGCAATTTTTTTCCTTTGGTTATGTAGTTTATTTATCACAGATGTCCACCAGACAGGTTTACTCTTCCTTGTGGAGGATGATTTTGTCCTTTCAGGTATTCCTGATTCCATGCATCTATATAAGAGCTTATATAGTACTTTGAACACTGGTACCCATTCCAACAGAGGGGGAGGGGGCTGGGAAGCCATTTATATCATCCCTCAGGATGCTGTAATCAGCTTTGGAGAAGTTTTTTTATTTGACTCAAGCTAGAGGGGGGTCGGGGGAGATGCTGACTTTGAAAGTGAACACTTTATGGTTGGATCTTAACAGGGAGGATGATACTGTAGGGTTGCTGCAGTGGTTACTCATGTTGGTTAATACCAAGTCCAAGATATTATTACCCCTTGTGGGGGTACTGACTAGCTGTTCCAAGGCATTTGCATTGATAAAATTGAGGAATCTCTGGGCATTTGTGTTCTGGCATAAGTAGTTTTTCCAATCTATGGTTGTTTTGTTAAACTTGCCCAGGATCAGGGTAAAGGGTTAAATCTTGATAGATTCAAAGAGGTCCAGATAGGTGGAGTGGACATCCTGAGTCAAATTTGGGGGCCTGTAGCTAGCTATGATTTGAATAGGGGTCTTGTCAATGGTTAACTGCACCTCCTTTGTTTGGGTATGTTTTTGTTGAGAACCTCCAGATATGTGGGTGTCTGTTGTGTAGTTATGAGTGGTGTTTGAGGTGTAGTGATTGTGGTGATAACCTTCTCAGCACCAGATATACTGGCTTGTGGGAAAGAGCATAGACTGCAGGTTCTTAATGTAATTGCATCTCTCACAAATTGTGTTCCTAGGTGATAATACTAGATGGTTGTCCATGTACATGAGGGAGTTACTACAATGTCTCAGGATGCCCATATCAAAAAGGCTGGCAGGAAAAACTGTAGGAAATTGTGCATCCATATTTGTCAGAATGTGACGGAGAGAGGCCAGGGAGAGCTAAGGGGTAGGCCTAAAGCCCAAGTTCTTAAACCAAAGCTAAGAGGCTTAGAATGACACTTAAAATTTAAACAGACTAAAAACAAGCAATAATAAATGCAGCAGAAAAGATGCAATTGAACACTTTAGAGAACAAGAAGCAGAAAAAGTAAGATGAAGTAATAGAGCAGGAGGAGGAAACACAAATACTGTAAAAGCAGCTGAAAATTTTCTCATCTAGAATGATCACTGCTATTGTATAATTATTTACCTCTGTGTCTATCTACAGACTATTGCTGTTATGTGACATTTCTTGAAGAAGGTAGTGACATTTTCTATCTCTTTCTCCCAGTCTTGATCCAAGGCATTTTCCTGAGGTCTCTTCCTTTTTCCTAAGCATTAAGAATTATCTACTGAATTCCACTATAATCATTTGTTTCCCATCTATCCTTAAACTTTTTAAATCATCTTTATTAAATATAACATTAAAAAAGAGACATAGGTATATGTAGGAATATATAAAGTACTAGATAAGAAAACAGATCATACTAGCATTTTTTTTTATTTTCATGCAGTATATTTACCATTTATTATTCACTCCAACATTACTGCTCAATTTGTGCCTTCCCTTAAATTTACTCCTCCTCCCAAACACTATTCTGCATGTATTTCCCCCAAAATTCATTAATGTCTATGTCATTTGTTCCTTCACTTTCTTAAAGATTTCATTTCTAGTTCCTTTATCTCCTTTACAGTATTTACTACTTCCATTACAGCTGGTTTAGATTTTGATTTCTATTTTTCCAGTGATTGGTTTTTTTTTTGCAGCCAATAGCATTAAATGTAGTAAGGCCTTACTGTGTCCGAGCAATTTAGATCCTATATCCTGGCTCATAAGAATCATTTCATTAGTTACTACCATTTGCTCCCCAAATATTATTGACAATTTTTAAAATCTGCCAACTCATTGCATTCTTAATATGCATGTTCCAAATTAAGGCCAGTATTCATAGTCCAAGGATTTGTACTTTCATAGCGATAATGCATGAAGAGTGGCACTATGTGGTTATATAAATTACGGTCTTTCAGAATTTTATTTATTTATTTTACATTTATTTACCGGGCTGGTCTGACTGGATATATTTCCATTTTCAGCAGAGGCCTGGGGAGAAAAGCTCCACGTAGAAACAAAACACAGTTACTTTATACATAAAAAAAAAATAAGTAGCAGGTTAAACATAATTCAAGACTACATTACAGAATTCCTCATAGATACCCTGTAGAGAAAACAATTAAGTTGTAGTTCTAGAAATACAAAATAGAAAGGTTCTGTAACAGTAAAATATTTGTGGCAAGTGTAGAGCACATTCAGGAAATTTCTTTTACATTAAAAATTCTTTAATGGATTGTAATAGAAGCTACTTGTAAAAGAAGTAGATTGTTAGGGAAACTTCTCATAAGTGTAGGTAGTAGAGAGCGAATAGAAAGAAGGTGTTAAAGAGGGAGAGAAAAAAAAATTGTGGAAGTCACAATTTTTAGTCAGGATTGAAGCATGGGCATAACCAGTGTATTTTAAGGTTTTTTTCAGCTTTTGTTTAAAGAGAACAGGGGATGGAATGGAAGTTAGAGCAGTAGGTAGAAGATTCCAATATTTACCGATGGTATTGGAGAATAGGGAGTCACCAGCAATGTTATTAGACTTAGTTGAGGTTACTAGAAGTTTGTTTGAAGACCGTAATGAATTTAGGTTAGTGTAAGGGGTAAATAGATTAGAAAGTATAGGTGTGTTATTAGATTGGTAAAATATCCTATGGACAAAGGTGAGTTGGGAGAGTATCAACATGTTTTTTAGTTCAGGCCAGTGGAGTTGCTGTAGGTTCAGACAGTGGTGAGTTCTAAATTGGTTCCCAGTAACAAACCTAGCAATACTATTGTAAGTATTAGCCAGTTTAGAGAGATTATTTTTCTTTAGGTTAGTGTATATAGGTGAAGCATAGAGAAGAGTGGAAATAAGATGAGAGTGGGCAAGTGTAGCTTTGGCTATAGGAGTTAAGAACATTTTAATTCTGTAGAAGGAGCCCAGTTTTCTATTTACAGTTTTGACAGTATTATTAATGTGGCTATCAAAGGTAAGGTTATTGTCTATAGTGACACCTAGCAGCTTGGTGGTAGAGTCAGGGGATATAAGGGTGCCATTCTTGGATAAGATAGAGAATTCTGTTGGGGAGGACCTAATAGTAGGCTTAAAGAGCAAGAGTTTGTTTTTTTTTAACATTCAAAAGGAGGCAGCATTTTAAGAACCATACCTCAACTACGTTAAATACATTTTGTGTTAGTGTTTGTAATTCTGAAATGGTTTTAGCAGAACATATGAGTGTAGAATCGTCTGTGTATTGTATGCATGTAACTTGAGGTATAGCTACTTGTAGGTCGTTTATGAATAAGGAGAATAGAAGAGGTCCAAGAATAGAGCCTTGGGGGACACCAAGTGAGACTGGCAGAAGAGATGAGAGTTTGTTATCCCAGAGAACTGCCTGTTTCCTATTGCTGAGGTAGGAAGTTTACCAGTGAATAGCCTTGGGTTCTAAAGAAAGAGATTCTAGGATTTTTATGAGCAGGGGGTGGTTGACCATATCAAAGGCTTTTGACAGGTCTATAAAGAGTGCTGATGAGAGAATATTCTTGTTGCGGTTTTTATTGATGAAATCAGTAAAGGAAAGGAGAGCTGTGGTGGTACTATGAAATGGCCTAAAACCGTGCTGGCAGTTAGTTAGTATGTTATGTTTAGTTAAGTGACCCATTAACTAATAGTGAATACATTTCTCCATAATTTTTGCTAAGGGTGATAAGAGTGCTATAGGCCTGTAATTAGAGTACTCGTTAGAGTTGCCTCCTTTATGTAAGGGGATAATGTATGAAATTTTCCAGATATCAGGGATGGTTTCTTCACTAATGGTTCTGTTTATAAGGATGGATATGGGATAGGCTACTATATTAGCTGCTTTTTGAAGGTATTCTGATGGTAGCTGATCAGCAGAGGGGGTACAAGGTTTAAGTTTTTGGATAAGTTTTTGGATAAAGGTGGTAGAGATGGGTTGTAATTGGAAAGTAGGCAGATTTGAAGATGTGTGGTTTGGGATGCTAGAATTGTCAATGGTAAGGTGAGAGGCTAGTGAGTTAATGGTATCAGAAAAAAGGGAATTAAAGGCATTGGCAGTTTCATGAGTTGTATTCTTTTCAGACCCAGAGGGGGAGGGTGTAGTAGTCTGGCCTGGGTGAAGTAGTCTGTTTAAGGTTGACCAGAACCTTTGGGGATTGTTGTGATTCATTTGCTGCAGTTTACTATAGTAGTTCATTTTGTCTGTAAGTATGGCTTTTTTGGTACTATTTCTTAAGTGTCTAAAGGTTTGCTGATCAGAGGATAATTTGCTAGCTCTCCACTTTGCTCATGATTTGTTTCTTAGTAATAGTTTTTGTCTTGTTTCTTTAGTTAGCCAGGGGGCAGGCTTAGATTTGACTCTAATAGATCGTTTTGGTGCATGCTTATCAAGGATTGTTAAGAATTTGGCATTAAAATATTTAACAGCATCTTCAAGTGGGAGAGTTTTTAGAGGGTTCCAGTTGCAGGCATTTAGTTCAGTTTTAAATAAAAGTAGGTTAAAGTGTTTATTACTTCGTGAGATCCTGTAGGTTGGGGTGTTAGTAGTGACACTCTTTTGTCTTATGATGTAAGTTAAAGAATGGTCACTTACATCATCAGGCAAAGTACCTACTAGATAAGTTTGTTGTTGTTTGTTAATAAGAATCCAATCTAATATACTTTCTTTGTTGTTAGGTTTATTGATTGTAGTAGTGGTGTTTATTGTCTGAGTAAAGCCATAAAGATTAATGTGCGAGGAAGGGTTGTTAGTATTGACTGAGGACCAGTCATGGTTAAGATCTCCTAATATGATAGTTTCTTGTGGGTAAGTAGAAGACACACAGCTAAGGATATTTTCTATTATGGTAGAGTTATTTCCAGGAGGTAGATAGATACAGATAATATAGATTGACTTGTTTGGGTTTAATTGTAGTTTAGAAATAAGGAGTTCAGTCTGAGGACTCCTAAGACAGAGAATGACTACAAAAATGCAGAGGCCTTTTTATAAACACGCCTCCCTATTCTAAAAGCCTAATATGATTAAGGCATAAGCAATAGCGAGATAACTAATACACATATAAGAGACATTATAGATTTGACTTTCAGTAGGATTCATACAGATTAATTTTATTTATTTATTTTATTTTATTTTCAGTTTGATGACCGGGGAAGTCCACTGAGCCAAGAAGAGCCCATTTTGAGTGGTGGCCCAGGGAGAAAAGCTCCAATGAACAATTACAAGCATGCACAAAATAGTGTAATAATCTAAATCAGGCTGAGAATACAGCATAATACATATGAGGTATAATACAATCATGCAAAGAAATACAAATAATCGGACATTGTTGGAAATTTTGTATGTACAAAGTTAGATACATTTACTGATATAAGAAACTCTAACAAGGTCAGCCAGGTGCAACAGAAGGCTGTCCAGTATTGGTTTATCGGAGTGTAGTAGTAGACAAAGTAATGATATGAGATGTAGGTGTAGCAGGGGATGGAGATGAGAGTAGTTAGAGGGGAAAGTTATGCTAGAGAGTGGCATGGGTATGTCCATTTCAAGATAAGTGGGAGAACAAGAGAGATTTTAAGATGGTGTGGTTTGGGGTATTCCAAAGAGAGGGAGGGAGAGAGTTCCATAATTTACATATGGAGTAGGGTAGCAGGAAGTGGCCAGGGTGTCATGAGGGTTTGTAGATTTGTAGGTGGTTTTAGTTTTCTGATCTGAGTGGTTAGGAATATAGGGGGATAAGGCAGTAGTGAGAGAGGGGCAGCTGGAAGGTTTGAAGATGAGCTTGTGGGCAGTGGTGAGCTTGAGGAAGTTCAGGTAATTAGGTAGTTTGAGCAATTGCAAAGTATGGAGAGAGTGTCAATGGTGGGATGCATTTTTTGAATTGGTGGCAAATTTGCTTATTTTATTGGAGCAGGATTCTAGTTTGGATTGTAGGCTGAGTTAGAGACTGGTTAGCAGAGGAGCGCCGTACATGAGAGAGGTGAGAAGGTAGGAGGAGGCTAGGGTTTTCTGGTGGGATGGGTGAGGTAGCAGTTGTGTCTGAACAGGAGTCCTAGTTTTTGGTGGGGTTTTTTATTATAGTTTGGATATGGGTGTCAAATTTCAGTTCATCAATGATAACACTGAGCAGTTTAGTATTTGATACAGTTTTGATGGGGACATTATTCTGGCTGAGTACAGAGAAGGAGTTTTTGTTGATAGGGGAGTTTCTAGAGGGAGAAAAGATCATCAGTTTAGTTTTATCTGCGTTTAGGACTAGTTTTGCATCCCGGTTTCAGTTTTAGAAAAGGCTGATTTGGTTTTTAGAAGTAGGTCGGAGGGGAAGTATGCTGAGCAGATGATTGTTGAATTGTCAGCATACTGGATTAGTGAGGAATCAGGGATGGTGTGGGGATAGTTATTGATAAATATATTGAAGAGTAAAGGGCCTATAACAGAACCTTGTGGCACACTGGTGGGGGTGTGTAGGAATGGAGAGATTGAGCATTTGCATTGTACATCTTGTTGTCGTTTGGGAGGTAGCTAGAGAACCAGACTATGGTGGAAGGAAAGAGGTTGAGATAAAGGAGTTGAGACAGGAGTAAGGGGTGGGAGACAGTGTCAGGAGCTTTGGATAGGTCTAGGAATAGGATAGATACGAGTTTGCTAGAGTTATGTGCTTGGTTAATGGTCTCGAGAAAGGAAAGGAGGGCAGTTATGGTACTATGGCCAGGGCGGTGGCCATGTTGACTGGGGGTAAGAAAGTTATTGTGTGTTAGGTATTGCATCAGATGTGAATGGATACATTTTTCCAGGATTTTAGAGAGTGGGAAAAGAATGGCAATAGGCCTGAAATTGGTGGTGTTAGTGTTTTTACCCTTATGGAGTGCGATGATGTATGCATGTCGCCAGATAGAAAAGAATAACATTTTTGGATATTACTGAGTTTAAAACTAGAAATGAAACCATGTTATTAAGAATGTTAGCAGTAATTTTTTTTTACATTGTAGTAGTGATTGTACAGCTCATTGAGAAGAAATACAGTAAAAGGTCGAGTTATACTGTATGTTCAATTAGGTAAATATTGAAGGAAAATTTAAAGGAAGACAACATGGACAAAAGTTAAATCAACTGTAAAAAAGTAATTACGTACATAAATTATAATTATAGGCAGGTCCTTGGCAAGCTGTCCCTGTGGACCATTTTAAGCCTAGCCAGTATCCCTTCCAAAGGTGAAAATCAAACCCTGTACCTTGTAGCTATACCCTGTACTTTGCATCTGAGTTAAATACCTTAACCATAAACCACCCCCACACTACAAATGTCCTTGGATTATATCCCAAAGTTTAATAAAAAAGCATGTGATAAGAATGCTAAAGAAAGAATAGCAAAGATATGAAAAGTATATTTGTGCTTCTGTTTACAGCTGACACATCTGCTCTAAAACAGAGAATAATAACTGATACTAATCACTGGTCACTCAATAGTGAGACACACTGATGTCTCCCTTACCAGGCTCAACAAGGAGAAGATCTCGGTCAGCTTTGTCAGGCGCTAGAATCTACCACATCACGCAAGCACTTAAGTCTGTCTACAACAGGTACAAATATGACTCTGTCATTGTCCATGTTGGTGTGAATGACTTGAGATGTACCTCCATGGACTATATGAAGAGAGATGTGATTGCGCTCTCAGAATATGCACTCCAGGCAAGTGTGACCCTAGCTCTGAGCAGCATCCTACCTTCACCAAGAATGATGCCACAATAACAACAAAAAATAATTGACTAAAACAATTGGCTTGGTTTCTGGTGGCTTTCCAAGGGGATCCCATATCTGTCTGCCTGGGATGGCATGGTTGAGAGACCTCATTACTTTGCCAAAGATGGCCTCCACCTGTCACCTCTGGGGTTCCAGATCTTGGCCAAAGCTCTAGGCTCCCCCATTGTGCCTTTTTTAGGCTATGTCCCAAAGACAAATCTTACAACATGAAAGATCTGTCAAAAAACAAATTAAAGATCATGCTGACTCAGTAAAAACAAAAAACAGACAAAGGTCTTCTCCAAAAAAACTTTATAAGCGTAAATCCACAAATACAAAGTTAGCACTTTCGTACACAGCCAAATGTGTGCACTTCATCAGACAAAGTTAAAAAACAAATAAACCAATGCTTATAGCATAAGCCTATTCATGACATCATCAACCCCATTTACACTTATTGGGCCAGCAAACCATAAATAATATGAATCTATTATTTAACACATTATAACATCTGTTAGCCACTTGATACACATCATAATTTATTTTATATATATATATATATATATATATATATATATATATATATATATATATATATATATACATATATGTGTGTGTGTATAAAAATTACCTCTTCATGGTTTTCAATTTCAAAATGCTTTTTTAAAAAACAACGGACATTCAATCCTTGATAAGCAAATGCATTCAGTCTAAGTCACCAGGATAATTCTTTTTCTTCCAATAAGAGTGGCCAAGGGCCCCCTCAAATATATTTTTTAACATGGTCAATGACAGCATATAAAAAATGGTGTCCAACATTTTTGATGACATGCTTGGTAATGTTCTGTTTTTTAATATTGTATCGGTGTTCATACACACTCTGTTTCAAATGTCTATCAGTTTTCCCAGTAGAAAAACCAAGACATAGTTGACATTTAGCAAGATAAATCACACCAACACTATTACAAATATATTTATCCCCAATTTTAAGTGTTGCCGTTAATAGAAAAATGAGTTAGAAAGGGTTTGTTGGCCCTTTAAGTGTAAATAGGGGGTGATGATGTCATGAATAGGCTCATGCAATAAAAATTGGTTTATTTGTTTTTTTTACTTTGATGAAGTGAGCACATTGGCTGCGTACAAAAGTGCTAACTTTGTATTTGTGGTTTATGCTCATGATTTTATAAAGGTTTTTTTGGAGAAGACCTTTGTCAGTTTTTTTTATTTTCACTGAAGGTCATGCTGCTCAATGCTAGGAGCCTTAATCTGAAAATGCACTCACTGGAAGCTCTCGTTAGAATGGAAGATGCCAATGTCTGTGCAGTCACAGAAACTTGGTTCAGGGCTGTGGAGGGCACCCCTTCCTTACCAGGCTATACCTCATTCCACTCTTTCTAAACCCAAAATGAAGTTGGAAAGACTAAGGGTGGTGGAGTCTCTATCTTCGTTAAAGACAGGCACACCTCCAGACTGGTTTACCAGCATGATGCACTGGAATTACTCCAGGTGCAACTGACAGTTGGCAAGACACCTATGCAAGTTATAGCCAGCTATTGACCCCCGTCCATGTCTGAGGACACCCACTCCTCTTACCTGGACCTACTTGACTCCATCAAGGTACCCCCTAACATCCTTTTCCTTGGTGACTTTAACTACTCCACCATAGACTGGGTGAGCTATTCCTGCACTAATGCACTCACCCAACGATTCCTTGACTTCATCAACTCTAATGCACTAGTTCAACTGGTCTCACACCCCACAACGGGAGATAACATACTGGACATGGTTCTCACCAACATGGTTGACCACTGCACCACTCCCATAGTATGTTCTTCCCTGGTGAGATCAGATCATCAGTCTGTCTCATTCAACATTTCTATTCCACCCAACCCCTCCTCAGCCATAACTAGGCTAAAAAACTTCTCAAAAGCTGACTACACCCTCCTAAGAGAGGGTATCAGCAGCATCACACCACCGCCCCCCCTCAGAGGATGCAGACAACTATGCTGAACAGTACTCCAGTGCAGTATACAGGCACCTGTACAACTGCATGGACTCAGCCAAACCTGCTCCTCAAGGAAACACAAACCTGTCTGGTGGGAATCCTCTATCAACAGGTTTTACAACAAAAGGAAGAAACTGTCATCCAAGGGTAGAAAGGAACAAATTCCAAATCGGAAAATCTCCCTCCTCTGCCTCAAGAAGCAAATTAGATCACTAATGAAAAATTCCAAAGCCAATTATGAGTTGAAACTAGCCTCTAAAACAAAGGGAAACCACAAGTCCTTCTTCAGTTACGTTAGGAACCTCCATGGTAAAGCCCAAGTTTGTTCTGAACTAGTACTTAATGATACCACTTACACTGATTCTGCTGACTTAGCCAACTTACTAACTGATAGGTTCAGAGCAAACTTCATCCCCTTATCACCCCCCAAAGGCCCAGTCAACATCCCTGATAAATGTCCCACACCTCACATCTCCATAGATCAAGTGTTAAAGGCCCTATCCAAGACAAAGAACACAGCTTCCATAGGACCTGATAGTATCCCAAGCTGTATTCTGCACCATCTCCAGCAAAAACTAGCTTTGCCACTGAACACCCTATTCAACCACAGCCTAATTATAGGCTTCATTCCAACAGAGTGTAGAACCACCATTGGCATCCCCTTACACAAAGGTGGTGCCACTACTGATCTGGGAAAGTATTGCCCCATTAGCTTGAGAAGTCTGATCTGTAAAGCCATGGAGCATATTATTATTATAGATCTCATAAACAAGGACACAGGCAATCTCCAAACACTCGGCCCAACCCAATTTGGATTTGTCAGAGGCAGATCTTGCCTATTGAATCTAGATGACTTCTTTGAGACTGTCATCAATGCCCTGGATGAGGGAAAGTCAGTACAATGATACAGCTTGCCTTGACCTGGAAAAGGCCTTTGACACAATCCCTCACTAGGGCATCATTGAAAAGCTAACACAACTTGGTGTTAATCCCTATCTTATCAGATGGGTGGCCAACTGGCTCACAGATAGGACCCACAAGGTCAAAATAACTGCCACCACCTCCGACAGCAGACCTGTCACTAGTGGTGTTCTCCAGGGATCTGTCCTGGGACCCCTACTGTTTGGCATCTTCCTCTCAGAGGTCCAGGCAAAGACCAAGGGCCTGTGGCTGACCAAGTTTGCAGATGACTGTAATTTGGGTGCTGTCATTGACTCCTCAAATGACATTAACATACTGCAAGAGGGTCTCACAGCTACAAATAACTGGTGCCAACATCATGGCCTTAAGGTAAATGCAAAAAAATGTATTATCATACCATTCATCAAAAACACAGCCCTTACTGATTGCCACATCAATGGCAACCCCCTAACCACACAAACCATGGTTAGAGACCTGGGTACTCAGGGTGACAACAATCTCATATTCTACCATCATGTGGCAGCAGTGGTAAGAAAAGCCTTTTACCAGGCTCATCTCATAAATAAAGGGATTACATCCAGAAAAAAGGAGGTTATTACCTCTCTGTACTCCTCCTTCATTAGATCTATACTTGAGTATAACGCTCCATTTGGTATGTACCTCTCCAAACACCTGCACCAACTAGAAAGGCCACAGAAATACCTCACAAAGAGAAACCATGGCCTCTAACACCTGTCTTATGTGGACAGGTTGAAATCATAGGTTCATAGGTTCATAGGTTGATACTAGGCTATCTGCCCTAGGGCATTTATAAGCCTAGCCAGAGTGTGTTTGGCTTTTGCCACCCTTTTAGATTAGTTGACTGTGCCTCTGCATAGTAGGTCACAGAAGGTAGCCATTTTAAGGTTAGTTTACTGTACCTCTGTCAAGCAGGGACACAGAAGAGATCCCAGGGGTAAACTTATGATCTCCCATCCACTCGTCAAGATTTCTCTTGAAGAGGGTCAGTGAGGGGCTCTGCCTAACATGGATTGGGATTTTGTTCCAGAGTGAGGGGAGCCTCTGGGATATGAATCTGTCCCTCCAGCATGTCCTATTTATTTCTGTGCTGAGGTTCAATTCGCTGGAGCGTGTAGCTCTAAGGGATTGGGATTTCCTGAGGTGAAGCATGTCCATTAATTCTGGGTTGGACATGGCTTTATACGTCACACACAGATTGCCTCTGAGTAGGCAGTATGCAACTGAGTAGAGCTGGAGTTTCTTTAGCCAAACTGCATAGGGCATCTGTTTGAGCCCCTTGATCCTCTTGGTGAGATACTTTTGGGGTCTTTCCAGTTGCTGAAGGTGTTGGGTAAGGTACATCCCAAACGGAGCATTGTACTCAATTATGGGCCTGATAAGTGATGAGTAGAGGGGCACAATGACCTCTCTTGATCTAGATGTGAACCCTTTCATGATAAGGTGGGCTATATAGAAGGTCTCTCTAACCACTTTGGCAACATGATTGTCAAAGGAGAGATTGCTATCTACTTGGGTCCCCAAGTCCCTAATTACTTCTTCTGTACTTAATGGATTACCACCTATGTGGTAATTTGTGGGCACTTTGTTTTTCACAAAGGGGATGACTATGCACTTTTTGGCATTTAGCTTTAGGCCATGGCTCTGGCACCAGTTATCCATCTCTGTGAGACCCTTTTGGAGGATGCTTGTGTCAGATGGAGAGTTGATTACAGCACCCAGTTTGCAGTCATCTGCGAACTTGGTCAGCCATAGTCCACCCATGTCAGCCTGTACCTCGGAGAAATATATACTGAACAAGAGTGGTCCCAGGACTGAGCCTTGTGGGATACCACTTGTAACTGGTTTAGAGTCTGACATGGCACCTGCTATTCTGACCATGTGGGTTCTATCCCTGAGTCAGTTTGCAAGCCATCTTGTGACATATGGGTTGATATTTAAGCTGGTGAGCTTATTTATGATGCACGAGTGGGGTATTGTGTCGAAGGCTTTTGCGAGGTCCAGGTAGGCTGTGTGGACTACCTTCCCTTCATCTATGGCTTTGGTAACTGCTTCAAAGATGTCGACCAGGTTCAAGAGGCAAGATCTGCCCTTAACAAAGCCGAATTGGGTATGATCCAGTGTCTGGAGGTTCCCAATGTCTTTGTTTATGATTTCCATGATGATACACTCCATAGCTTTGCAGACCAGGCTAGTCAGGCTTATAGGGTGATAGTTTCTGGGGTCTGTTGTGGCACCACCTTTGTGGAGTGGGACCACTGTTGCTGTATGCCATTCCTTGGGTACATATCCTGTAGTAAGGCTGAGACTGAACAGTGACTTTATATGAGGGTTTAGTTCTTCTTGGAGCTCATGTAAGACACAGCCTGGGACACTGTCTGGTCCCATTGATGCTGTGTTTTTTGCTTTGGAGAGGGCAGCTCTCACCTGTGCATCTGTGATCTCAGGAAGGCTACACTCTGTTGGGATAGACATTTGCTCTTTTGGGGGGGGGGAAGGGGGAAAGAAGTTTTCACTGAACCTTTCTGCCAGGATGTTGGCAATGTCTGTGGGTTCAGTGTATTTTTTGTCATTTTGCACTAACTCAGAGCATATCTGGGAGTTGCCTCCCAGGTTTCTGACATAACTAATAAGGCCTTGTGATTATCTTTAGTGTCTTGTGCAATTTTTCTTTTGAAGCTGACCTTAGATGATTTTATGAGGGATAGTAGTTTCTTACTAGTACTGATCAGTGACGCCTTCCCTTTTTGGGATTTTGCTCTGTCATGTAGTAGCTTTTTCCTTCTGTTGTATAGCTTATTTATGGCTGGGGTCCACCAGACAGGTCTCCTGCCTTTGGAGGAGAGAGTATTGGTTTTATTTGGGATAGCATGCTCCATGCATTCCTGTAGGTGTCCATAGAATGCTTTTGTATTTTCCACTGGCCCGGGGGCTTTGAAGGATTTCACCTTGGTTATGAGAAGTGTGAAGTTTGCTTTTGAGAAGTTCTTCACCGTGGTATCCTTGGCTAGGGGTGGGGATGGAATATGGATGTCCAGTGAGATTTGTTTATCGTCTGATCTTACCAATGAGGGGTATACATCTGGTGTGGAACACAGGAGACAGGTGCTGACTGAGGTTTCTTTTTGGGGATAGACTCTTGGCTAGGCTTGTAAGGGCCCCAGGGCCATTAGCCTAGTAACCTCCTATGATCCTATGAATACATTTAGCAAGTAAAGTATAGCACAGCAATTAGAGATATAACCACATTTTGTTAATAAGAGGTGTAAAATAATTAAGCAGTTCTTTAATTTCACTATAAGAGTACCTTCTAATAAATAGAAGGGTAACCTTTGCATGTGGGATTTGTCAGCAGTGTAAAAAAAAGAGTGGCTTCTGAGTATTAATTTGGAATAAACCTTACTTATCCAAGATATTTTAAGAGCAAGTCAAAGTGTATGATTTATGCTAAACATAGTTCAAACTACACTATTTTTATGTTCATTTTTTTAGTATGCTCTGGCTTCAAAAAATTCATTTTTTTATTGTAATAAAATTTATAGAAGTGGACAGAAGAGAAGACGACACACATAATGTGCCTACTGTAATGAAATACATGTGGCAGATAAGTTTAAATGCATGTGTAGTCCCAATCTGGAATGATTCAGTAAACTTTAAGTACAAATTAATGGAAAAAATAATGTCCCGATATTGACTGTTATATAATCAAGTGACTACGTTTTAAGTATTTAAGCATTTCATTTTGTAATAATTCTCACTCTGATGAAGGGCCTTACCCAGAAATGTTATTGTGAGGTATAGACCATGTGTATACATTACAGTGCTATTCTCGATTCAGAGACAGCCCTTCCGTGATGTTTTAGCACAACGACATGTAGCACTGTGGTGGGCTGTCTCCATCGCCAACTTAAATGCTAGTGAGACACTCTGGGGGAACTGCCTATGCTAATTACCCATGCATTCTCCTCAGAACTGAACATGGGCAAAAGCTTGTGTTTACCCATCTCATTAGAGGTAAGTGCCAGGGAGTTTAGTGGACAGGTAGCTTTGGGGGGGAAGTCTTCCTGAGAGGTGACAGTAGAGGAGGGTTAGTGACAGAGTAGGTTTGGTAGATATGTGCACCTGTGTATGTGTGTGTGTGTGTGTGTGTGCGTGTGTGTGTGTGTGTGTGTGTGTGTGTGTGTGTGTGTGTGTGTGTGTGTGTGTGTGTGTGTGTGTGTGCGTGTGTTTGTGTGTGTGTGTGTGTGTGTGAATGTATGGCTATCTGTGTTGGGGAGTGAGGGTTAGAGGCTGTTATGCCTGCATAATCCACTAGAATAATAAGCCAGTCCTGCAACATTGTTGGAAGGAGCAGCGAATACCAGGAATGAATTGCATATCGTGCCTTAGCAATTAGAAAATAAAATAGTACAGACAATGTCAGTGGGGAGGGACTAAACAACAGAGATACTCTGCATATTTTGCCTTGAAGGCACTTAGAAAATGAAATAAGACATATGGGTGGGTTGAGTTTAAACACTTGATATCAAGTATTTCCTCCATATTGTGCCTCAAAAGGCATTTTGAAAATAAAATAAGACAGATGACATGGGTCACTGAGGAACACTAGTTACCAGTGATACCCTGCACATTGGGCCTTCAAATAAAATAAGACAGGCAATGTGGTTTTGGGGTAGACACTAAACATCAGGGATATTCTTTATAGTGTTCACTAAAGGCACCAAAAAGGATTTAATCCATAGTCCCTCTCATTGAAGTTATTTGTCCACCACAGCACCACTACAGACCAAGAGTAAGCAAAAATATTATTTACATCTTCATTACAAAAAATATCTTCAGTAAAAGGGGGGGAAGGTTTTTAAACCTGCACCACTGGAGCAGAAAGTAGCAATATTAATCTGCTACATTATCTAATCAGTTAGTGTAGGCAAGATTATTTTATATAATAAGAAGTATGAAACTTGAGGGTTTGACATGATAGTGAGTTACTAGAAGGGGTGCTGTATCATATAAACAGCCCATGTATACTACAGCTCTTACCATTAATACTAAGATTTTTCTTGAATCCACAGGGAAATCTTGCTGAAAAAGATAAAAGTGCTTATTGTGATTTTTGTGTATGTTGTTGTTTGTCTTTTGGCTTTTTCGGAGTAAGGGGTCGCCACAGCGAAACTCCAGTCCGCTAATGATTGGCAGTAGATTTTTTTACGAAATGCCGAGGTGCCAGCTTGACACCCAACCTTCAACGAAGGCACACCCATTTATGCACGCATGTCTTTCGAATGCTACCCAACCACGGGGAGGACATGCAGACTCCACACAGAAGGCACTCCCAAGCCACGCTGAGAATAGTCATTTTTTAAGAGTTTGGAGCACATTCCTTCCTATGCAACAGTATTCTGTTTTATTAAATACTTGTTTTATATTGTCAGATCAGTTGGCAATATTGAAAATATTGCACATCTTAAGTTGATACTTCAATACATTATTTATAGACCTTCTTTTTGCCTATGTTGAAGTTTTCTGAGTGTTGGAACTGCTATTGAAGTTGAACCCCCCCCCCCCCCCATTAAGAGAATGCCAGACTTATGCAGAGTAGAATAACCATCTAGCAAAACAAAATTAAACTATAGCTTTAAAAAGATCATTGCATTTTTCAAGTCCACAAAAATCTGTATAATGTTACATGAAGAGCATTTTTTATAGTCAGTAAAGCAAGAAAACATATGTAGGAAACCAGAAGAAGAGACCCATTGGCCTTTTTATGTGGAGAGAAAACCAATCAAGTGATATCAAATCACAGAGTTCCTTAGGAAGGCATCCTGGCCCTTTTACTGTTCATGTTGTGTTTACTGCCCTTCAAGTTAGCTATGCAAGGTGTAGGAATTTGTTATCTTTGATGAGCAAATGGTATCCAATGATCTCTCTCCTTTTCTCAGGACCCAATATCCAACATTATGAGCCTAGAAAACTGCTTAGATGAACAAGAGGATCCTTAAGCCCAAGTCAATAAAATCTGAGGCCCTGCTAGTGCATACAACTGTTTACCTTTTAATCAGTGCTGGACCCAGCACTAGATGACCTAGACAGCTGCTGGCAGATGGTGGGGGGACAGCAACAGCACTAATCTAAATAAAACAGAAATAAAAGTTTATTACTGCTTTAGATTAAAGATGCACTCTCTATGTGTTGTACCTTTGTGCATGTGTCTTACTGCTTTAGGACTGAAGGTACATGCTCGTATGCATCTTACTGCTTTAGGATTGTAGACACACACACGCATGAATGCAAAGCAATGCACAAGATTTGATTTCTGAAATGCTTTGGAGCAGCACCATCATGGATGTTTGTCTTGCTTTAGGATTTTGGCAAATCGACATGCTGCCAACTTGGCAGTATTATGAATGCCTGATATCATACATGCTCAGAAATTGTCTGTGGTGTGTGTGAAATACCCCTCATTAAAAATGGCAGGTTAGGTAATTAACTTGCTTGTGCTCAAACCCTGTACCTTTGCTGTAGCAGACGAGAGCCTTAATCCTCCACACCAACTTTCAGATTCCTATCACTGCAGTCATTACAGTTGGTTGAAATATTCTGAAATGGTACTTTTCACATTTTTATTGGTTCATCCATTTTGTTTCACTACTTAATAAAAAAAATGTTCAAAACTGCAGCTTTAAAACACACTCTAATAAATGTTGCTGTATTTAACAAACAGTACATTAAATTAGGAAGGTGAATCAAACAACACATGCATTTATGCATGGTCCTAAAAATATATGCAGGGGTCCCATAGGTTGAAAACAGCTGAGGGACCAAGAAACATTTAATCCACCACTGGCTGGGTGCATTTTTAATGAACATGAGCTTCAAGGAAAGAGAAGTTTACTGTTGCTCATGCTAAGCCTGCTTTGCACGTACAACTATTTGGTTTAGAAAATGGTCATTAGTGATTGCGCTATAAAGTTGGGAAGCAGTGGAAGGACTGCAACAAGCAGCATACTCATCTTTGATACAGAGGGCTGTGAGTTCTACTCCCACACCATGTATATGGAGTTCTAACATTTTAAGGGGAATGCTGTAATCCTGAGTCTGAAATGTATTATAAGGGGGATACTGCACTCCTGAGTCTGCAGTGCATTATAAAGGGGATGCTGCACTCCTGAGTCTGCAGTGCATTTTAAGGGGGATGCTGCACTCCTGAGTCTGCAGTGCATTTTAAGGGGGATGCTGCACTCCTGAATCTGCAGTGCATTATAAGGGAGATTCTGCACTCCTGAGTCTGCAGCGTGTTATAAGGGGGAATGTTGCATTTCTGAGTCTACAGTGCATTTTAAGGGGAATGCTGTAATCCTGAGTCTGAAATGCATTTTAAGGGGGATGATGCACTCCTGAGTCTGCAGTGCGTTATAAGGGGGTACTGCACTCATGAGTCTGCAGTGCATTATAAGGGTGATGCTGCACTCCTGAGTGTGCAATGCATTTTAAGGGGGATGCTGCACTCCTGAGTATGTCATCCTTTAGATGAGATGCTAAATTGAGTTTTCATCTGCCTGCATAATAAGCGACATAGGATTCTTGGATGGATCTGTTTATTAAGATGGAAATAGGAAAGGCAATGTTATCAGCAGATATTTTGAGGAAGGCTGATGGTAGATTATCAGGTGCACTGATGCAAGGATTAAGTTGGAGGAGTATTTTTTTATTGTACTTGTGGGGATGGGTTTTAGGTTGAAGGGGGACAAAGGAGGTACGAGATCTGAGGGGTGGGGGCAGGTGGGGTTGGGATTAGGTGGGGGGTGAGGGAAGAAGGAGGACAATTTAGCTATACAATCCACAAATAAGGAGTTAAATAGGGTGGCAGTTTCAAGATTGGTGAGGTTGGGGTTGGCACAGAGGTTATCCTTATTTCCTGGGTGGAGAAGGGGAGGAGATGGTGTTCCAAAATTTTCTAGGGTTGGTTGAGTGTTCGGATTGAAGTTTAGAGTAGTTTTGTCGTCTCTAGTTACTAGTTTTTTTTACGGAGCAGTGGAGTTGTTTGACTTCAATTAATGAGTTAGACTGTTTGTGTTTTTGGTATTGCAATCATTTGTTGTCTCTTTGGAGCATGGTTAGTTTAGTTTCTTTTGATAGCCAGGGAGAGGCTTTAGCCTTGACATGTTTGGTTCTTAGAGGAGCATGATTGTTGAGTAGGTTTAAGAAAGTTTCATTGAAGTAGGTGATGGAGTTGTTAAGGGGCAGGGTTCTTAGGGAGGTCCAGTCAGTAAATTTAGATGAATCTAAAATGAGTTATTCGCATACTAAACATGTAAATGGCTCTGAACATATGCCAGTAAGCAGCAATTTAACATGAGAATATGGAGTTACAAGGGGGAAGAGAAAAAATAAATATGTGCTGCCATACGTTTTAAAAATATTTTTTTTTGTATTTTATTGCCTTTGCATACATGGACAAACTACTAAAGGGATTGTTATGGGAAATGTTTCACTTCATGTCAGGGACATGCTTGTGCATACATACATACATGGACAGACTACTAAAGGGATTGTTATGGGAAATGTTTCACTTCATGTCAGGGACATGCTTGTGCATACATCGGCAGACCCTATCAATGGGGTCATTGGAAGAAATGTTTCATTTTGGAGCTAATGAAGTGCTTGTGCATACATGGACAAACTAGTGAAGGTCTCATCGATGGAAGCATTTCATTTTGGTGTCAGGGAAGTGTTTGTGCATACATGGATAGACTATTGAAGGGGTCATTGGGGAAACACTTTAGAGTCAGAAAGTGCTAGTGTATACATGGGCAGACTGCTGAAGGGATTGTTGTTGGAAATGTTTCTTTTATTGTCAGGGATGTGCTTGTGCATATGTGGCCAGACTACTGAAGGGACCTTTGGAGTTAAGGTTTCATTTGGAGTCAGGGACATGCTTGTGTATACATGAATAAACTACTGTAAGGGTCATTAGGGGAAACATTTCATTTTGGAGTCAGTAAAGTGCTTGTGTATATATAGACATACTGCTAAAGGGTTCATTGGAAGAAATGTTTCATTTAGTGTCAGTGAAGTTCTTGCATACATGGACAGACTACAGAAGCTTCACTGGGGGAATCATTTAATTTTGGTGCTTGTGCATACATACATGGACAGACTACTGAAGGAGTCATTGGGGGAAATGTTTCATTTCGTTGTCAGTGAAGTTCTTGCATACATGGACAGACTACAGAAGCTTCACTGGGGAATCGTTTAATTTTGGTGCTTGTGCAAACATACATGGACAGACTACTGAAGGAGTCATTGGGGGAAATGTTTCATTTCATTGTCAGTGAAGTTCTTGCATACATGGACAGACTACAGAAGCTTCACTGGGGGAATCGTTTAATTTTGGTGCTTGTGCAAACATACATGGACAGACTACTGAAGGAGTCATTGGGGGAAATGTTTCATTTCGTTGTCAGTGAAGTTCTTGCATACATGGACAGACTACAGAAGCTTCACTGGGGGAATCGTTTAATTTTGGTGCTTGTGCATACATACATGGACAGACTACTGAAGGAGTCATTGGGGGAAATGTTTCATTTTGTTGTCTGTGAAGTTCTTGCATACATGGACAGACTACAGAAGCTTCACTGGGGGAATCGTTTAATTTTGCTGCTTGTGCATACATACATGGACAGACTACTGAAGGAGTCATTGGGGGAAATGTTTCATTTCGGTGTCAGTGAAGTCCTTGGTGTCATTTACTTCATGTGCATACTTGGTAAAACTACTGAAGGGATTGCTGGAGGAAATGCTTAATTTTGGTGCTTTTGCATGCTTAGACATTCTGCTGAAGGGATTGGTATGGGAATTGTTTCCTTTAGGCATCAGTGAAGTGCCTGTGCATGCATGGTTAGACTGCTGAAGTGATCACCGTGCAAAATAATTTCACTTTGTGCCATTTCCATGCTTGTGCATGCTTCAACAAACTACTGATGGGGTTGCTGCAGAAAATAATTAAGTTTGTGTTTCAAGGAAGTTCTTCCACATACTAGGACAAACAACCGAATGGATGGCTGGGAACAAGTTCATGGATAGCAACTCAGGTGTCAAAGGCAAAGCATCACTTTTTGCAACGGATGTGTGTTTCATGCAGTTATTGGACTATGAATAGCAAGAACACCTCTTTAGCATACACCACTTTACAGACGTTCTTATTTGCATTTCATTATACTTGGGGCATTTTGCATTAGCATGAATGGCCTCTATGAATCTTGCCTTTGCTATGCTCATTCGTAAACATCAGGGATAGCTTTATCGTATTTGAGCAAATGACTATGAATACTGACCTAAATTTATTTTTCCATCAGACCTCTAGCATTTGCAATCTGCCTGAGGAAAAATTCACTTTTGCTTGGGGTATGAAAATACCTATGCAAATACCTATGCAAATACTTCCAAGCAAAATCCTAACCCTTCTGAATGTTCTTCTGTAATTTGGGAGTTTGCAGATGTTCTCCCATTGTTCCTTTGTATAGTTACTTTCCATTATCACTTTGGAACATCTTTTAGTCTCTGACCAATTCTTTTGATTATGTAATATTCATTTGCCCTGCTAATTAACCCCTTTTAACAGCAACTTCTACTATACATGCAATTGAAATACAACCAGAACTGGTCTTTCACTTTGATATTATTTTGAATTATGAATTCATCAACAAAAGATTTTCACATGAAATAATAAAATAAATTATTGTTACAGAAATTAATAACTTTTGTCTTGGTGTATTCAAGACTTCATCAGAATAACTATATATGTATACTCTAATATTTTCACCAACTTGCTCTACTCCTCTTGTCCCCAGTCATCTCTTGTGCAATATGCTGATGACTCAACTGTTATAACCATTGCTGTCAGCCCAACTGACCTCCACTCAACTACCCGGGCATCCTTCCACACCATTGAGGCTTGGCATAGTGATAACAAACTAATACTTAATCAAAAACAACTAAGCTCCTACTCGTTCTTCCTAAAAACATCACCACATTCAAAAGTACATTTGCCATCTTATCCTGCAACAACACTATCATCTCAGCTAAATCTAGTACTAAATTGCTAGGTGTTACAATCGATGATCAGCTTAAGTTTGATCTCCATATTACTAACTCAGTAAAAAAAACTCATCAGCAACTTGGACACCTTTTCCGTAGCAAGAAATACTTAACTAACACTGCCCAAATAATTCTCTCCCAGGCTTTATAACTCCCAACACTCCTGTATAGCTGCCACATATTCACAAACCTAAATTCTACATTTATTTCCAAGCTTGAAACTACCTATAATAAGATTGCCAGATTTGCAGCTAACCAAACCTACAAGTCACACCACTGCTTAGCACTACAGCAACTAGACTGGTTAGAATTCCCTCAGCTGCTCCAACTATACCAACTATAAATCATCCACTCTATCCTCCATCTACCCTCCTTCTGCCCCAGCCTCTCCACTATCATATCCAAATATTCCCCTGCAAGGATGCTACACAGCTCAAATCAAGAATTATTAGACATCTACAAACCCAAAACCAAAATAGGCTCCCTTCTCTATAACTATAACCCAGCTACATCCTGGAACCAACTCCCCTTGGAAATAAAATCCCTCCAGCATAGCAAAAGTTTCAAATTAGCCACAAGGAAATACCTAAAAACAAAGTGGTCTTACCACTGTAGTCAACCACACTGAAACCACCATCCTTTCACCCAGGGGTGTAGCTAGGATTTTCAAATTTGTACTGACAGCTCTCAAACTGCTACCCCCCCCCCCAGCCAAGCTACGGCCATTCTCGTAATTCACGGTTCGCTCTTTTAGTGTCGCTGAAGAGGCATTCGCTGTAATGCCTCTTCAGTAATATAATATAAATTCACTCAAACTCAGTTCCTTGAATTGAAAATTAACCTGAAATGTCAGTTCGTTGAAAAATGCAGCATGGTAGTTGGGGTAGAGACTTTATGCTTTTGTTTTCTGTAACTAAGGTACAGGTTTTGAGCTTGAGTAAATTACTAACCACCTGCTACCACTAACTAGGATGTTTCATTCACACACACACCCCTACCTACATCTTAGTGCAAGAAATATGGACAAAGCCTAAAATAAACAGGGACAGATATTAAATAATGTTCTCGTGAACTTAGAAAGTTGCTAGAATAACAGGATTTGTGCTAGTATGAATTTTTCTAAAGGAAATGAAGTCTGAAGCTCAAATGTCTATCATTATTTAGCAACTTCAGCCTTCAATGATTTTCTAGAAAATCACAAAATTTATGAGGAACAGACAAAAAATATGGGGCAAAAATCTGGACATTCTGCAAAATGTGGACAGTTGAGAGGTATGCTACCTACCACACACACACACACACACACACACACACACACACACACACACACACACACACAAAACCTCTCAACCTCTTACACCAACAAACTCATAAATAAAACTGAGGCAAAGGCCCAAAAATAAGGACATTTTTTTTAAATATTGCTCTTAGAAAGATAATAGAATAGTAGTAGGTCTTGCATCAGTACGAATTTTCTGAAAGGTATGAAATCTGAAACTGAAATGTCTGCATTATTTTCTAACTTCAGTCTTTAACAATTTGCCACTAATTTGCCAGAAAACTGCAATTTTATGAAAAACGGACCAAAAATGTGATGCAAAAATATAAAATTGCCAGACAATACAGCTGGGAACCTGTCAAAGGAGGGACACCATTTTAATATGAGCACAGTTAACTTAGAGCAGCTGACAAAATTAGAGAATCTACATGCATTTCTGAAATAAAAGTAATGTATAACTCTGATCATTACAGTTATTTATAAAAGTAAAGTAAACCCTCTATGTTTTCTTCCAAAATTGCTATTTTGTGGAGGGATCATTAGGGAAGAGCAACATTTTGAGCCAAAATCAGGGACAGTTGAGGTTTGGCTATGCCTAATTCTATAAAGCAATTTATTTGCATGTACCTCTCAACCTGTTAATGCAATAAATCTGGACAAGGCCAAATATATTGAGGGAACATATAAACAGTACTAAAATTGCTCTTGTATAAACTGGGACAGTTGATAGAACAGGTCTTATTTTAGCATGCATTTTTCTGAAGGTTATAAAGTCTGAAACTAGTGTGTCATTATTTAGTGACTTAATTCCTAAATCATTTGCCAGAAAACCACAAATTGAGGAACAAACCAAAAATAAGAAGCAAAAATCTATTCATTCTTTGAAACTCTGGACAGTTGGGAGGTATAGTTCAGCTGGGGCTGTCTAAGTTTGCCGCCCTTCCCCCTCACAAAACCATGGTCGAATGGAGCCTCCCCCTGCAGCCATTCCAATGATCCATTACTTTGCTATTTCACTCCATTTACCATAAACACTAATGTACATACTGATTTACTTCTATGATGATTTGAACTTCATTTGAAAGTTTTATTTTGCATTTTACAGCACAAACACTAAGACATCTGCTAAACAAACTTGGCATTAAAACTTCTCTGCCCTTGAAACTCACATTCATTGAAACAACATTAAAACCCACATTCAAAGAAAAATACATTTTACCCGGGGCAGATAAAAATGAATTCTGGGCTGCTTTTAAATCATAGGCCCCTTGCATATGAAACATACATGTGCTCTTTGATACACCTTCCTATTGCTTTGAACATTTTTCCAGTAAACAATGAAACAAAACTGCCCAATTCAGAACATTTCCATCATAAAAATCTAGTCAAACTTTTACAGTCCACCATTATCGGTAAATAATATGCACAATCTCTGAAGTAGTAAAAAAAGTCATCTAAATAATTCCACGTTAAATAAATCTAACTAATGAAGAGGTTGCTGCTAGCAATCACCTTTATATTTCATGACTTCACTGAAAAATAAAGTGTCTGATGCCCCTGAGGAATAAATTGCCTAAATTACATTAATAATAAGCTAGTAATATTGCAATAGGAAATGGATGGCAAACTGATAACAGGCTCATAGTTAGTATCTTAACTTTCAGTACAGCAGCATTCACCCCTTATGGGAGTAGAACCAACAACCTTCTGCATTAAAAGCAAGTACACAACATTTTGTGAGCTGACTTAGCACAATCAGCACTAAACTTCTCTTCCCCTGCAGCTCTCAGCTCCTTGTAAAATCTACGCAATACTCAACTACATCTCAAATTCGCAGCACAAGAAGTCTGGAAAAAGCCAAATTTATTGGGGTGGGTCAAAAGGGCAAAAAACAGGAACACATTAAACATTGCTTGTATAATCTTGGAAAGCTGCTAGAATAAAATGCTGTGTTACCATCATACATTTTACTGCCAAGGTCACTGTGCAAAATAGTCAGAACAACATACCACTATGCCAAATCACCTGCTTTGTGAAAGAGAGGAAGACTGAAACTTAAATGGCTATCATTTAATGAATTCAGTTCTCACCATAGCTGTCAACCTCTTAACACAAAACACCTGGACAAACCCAGTAATGAGGGAATACAGCCCTCAAACATATTCAGTGAATTCAGTTCTTGCCATAGCTGTCAACCTTAGCACAAAAAACCTGGACAAAGCCAATAACAGGGTATTACAGTCCCAAAAATAAGGACAAATTTCAAATAGTCATAAACTTAAAAAAATTGCTATAAAAAAGGTTGTGTTAGTATATATTTATTGCTAGAATAAAAAGTTGTTTTACTATGTCACAAACACAGGGATAAGATGCAGACTCCACACAGAAGGCACCTCAGCCAAGAATCAAACCAGAAAACCTATAGCTGTGAGACAACAATACTGCCACTGCACCATCAAATATGTAAGGAAGTAAACATTCTGAAACCTGAAGTCTGAAATTTAAATGCCTGTCAATTTGTTAATCAGGACAGTCTGACTTGGAACAAAAAAAAAAAACAATTCTCAGCAGAGGCCCAGGAAAAAATAATGCAGACATGTCTTTGTAACATGGGAGGACACAAAAGCAAACCCACACAAACACAGGGAGAAGATACAGACCCCCCCCACAAAGAAGGCACCCCAACCAAGAACCAAACCCAAGAACCTACAGCTGTGAGGCATCAATGCTACGTTGCTACCACTGCACCATCAAATTTCAAGCATTGCAATATTTAAAAAACACAGATACGATACAGATATTGATCAGATCAAATATGAGGCAAAAATCTCCAATTTTTTTACAAATGGTGGTGGGTAGGGAATTCAGGTCTTTAACACCTGCATACAAGGTACAGGGTTCAAGCCTGAGGTATTCCCTACCACACCACCATGAGTAATCACCAGTACATCCCACCTGGGGCATTTTCACACACACACACACACACACACATTCGACGGGCTGCCCTGATGAGCTGCTGCCATGTGAAAAAGTGAAAATTTAAAACGCTACCCCCCTTCTAAATAAGTTGTACTGAAATCAGTACAGTGTCTATGCCTCCCGACGTCCCTGCTTTCACCTATTTCACCACCTCACTCTTAATGTATCTCTAACACTATTCCCCTGCCTCTTCTACCTTTTCCCTTCCTCTATCTCCAACCACTCTTAATTCTTACAGTCTCAAAACAACCTACCTGTCTAGTCTGTCTCTTATACTCTACCTCCCCTACATCTCCTACTAGCCAGTCTTAATTTCCTTTCTTGTTTCCAAACTCCTTTACAACTAGATCCTACCCACTTTAAATAAGCATCTGCCTAACTATTAACTCATTTTGCTCTAAGCAGCTTAAATAATATTGTAACTAGTCACATGTTCTTCTGCTAATTGTTTAAAACCTTGTTTGTAACAGCTCACATACTTGTCTGTCAATTGTTAGTACTCTGTATAATTGAATTGCCTGAGGAGCTTTTTTTCTCTCCAGGTCTCTGCTTGTAAGATCCTATAGCTGATTGTTACTAATATGTTACTAAAATTTAATAAATTGTTTTCTAGTCCTGAGGAGCTTTTCTCCCTGGGTCTCTGCTGAATATGAGCCAAAAGCTCAGCCAGACTTACCCGGTTAACAAATATAAAATAAATGTAAAATAAATAAAATATACATTTTCAGATATTAACAATGTCAATATAATTTAATCAATTAGCAACCTAAATCAATTATATTCATAAATTGTTGCATTTAGCCTAAAGTGCCATACTAATTCCTTATATTCCAGGTGACTTTCCAATCTTCCGCCCCTGGTTTCTTTCAAAACTCTGTCTATTATTCCATATTTAAATTTTATCCCCTTCGGTGTGTTACAAGGAAGGATATGTTTATACAATGCATTTTTATTATAGCAAATCAAATCATATAAATGTTCTTATATTGTATTTTTCAAGGGAAGTTTGGTGTACCCAAATTCCGTATTTTACCAAGTATGTAATATTGTCCATCAGCACTAACCCTCCACCCTTATCGGGTTTCACAATGCTTATCAATTTATTATAAGATAATATTTTGAAAAGTTACTATTCTTAACCCAAATTTTTGTAGTAATATTTCACACCCTTCTGGAAAAGTCATGTATATCACTTTCCCAAGCTCTTTTAAAAGAGTGAAAAATGGCTTTTAGGGGTGGATTATATAAACTTGATACCTTAAACTGACTAACAGAAATGGGAGTTAAATTACATTGATCCTTAAAAATATGTGCAGAATTTAACTTCCTAACAAATTAGAAGGCTATGATTTTACAATTTAGTGCAAGTTCAGGAGCCTTAAAGGAGAAAATTACTCATCTTCCTGAAAAGCACTTGCTGATATGGAGCGGTCTCTAAAGAAATAAATGCAAAGCTTTTCTTCAGGTAGAGGACATTACACATGCTACATCCTCCACTCAGCTGAAATGATGTTACTTGCAAGACAGTAGTGCACTAGAGCCAGTGGCGGCTGGTGACTTCAAATCAAAGGGGGGCTGCAGGAGACAGCTTAATGGGTGGGGTCAATGGGGATGGGTGAGGCCAAGTAGAAAGGGGAGGAGCTATGCTCAAAACCACAAAAACTGTAACTTTAAATATGCTGCTCTGGGTACCAAAGCATCATTATGAGAGTCCAATCAAGACAAAATGAAGTGTAGAAGAAAAAAAATTCACTGCATTGGCTGCATGGCAGCTTACTTAATATCTAGATAGAAACAAAAAGGCTGAGGCATGAAAAAATAAATTACCTTTTAAATACATTACTGGAATGCCAGTCAAAATCAAGTATAAGAAAAACAAGCAGCATTCAACTCAAAGCACTTCTCCTTGCACTGCAGTTCTAATTAAAATTTATATTCAGCTTTATAAAAGTACCAGGTGACATGCTGAAAGTAGCAATCTCTGTGATACCCCTGTTGTAAAAATGTTTCTTATCCAAAAAAGACCTGCTGCCTGACAACAACTATCTACTTGTTTCATGAGGAAAACATGATCAAAGTAAAAAATGAAAAGCAAACAAGAAACAAGCTCAAGACACATTGGTTAAAGGATTACTGTACAGGTAATGGACCACACACGATAGATTGGCATTCTGTTTGGTTTACAGGTAAAGCATGCAAAGATGACTGCAAGTCTCCAACAAATGTAATGAGCTTCTTAAAATAATGTAATCCTGTCCTTTATTACAAATACTGTCATATGCATTTCAATACCCAAGGGTTATACGTTATCTAGTTATGTAAGTATTCTCTGCATGGCAACACCAGAAAGGCTTTCAATGTTGGCAATTCTTTAACAGTATGCTTATTAAAGCTTACTTGCATCTTACAATCTCAGACAAGCTTAAATTATGGTCATTAAATCAGTGCTACTTAAACACAGAGCAACAGGCACTTTCTGAATAATAATAAGCATAAATCAACAGTATAAACATATGACAGAAACCAGAACATTCTGCAAAATCAAGGGCAGATGAAAAGCCACTTTAGTACTTGAGTCTACCTTGGATGGGTGGATAGTCTGCACACTTAACACTGCATAACTGCTCCTTGCCTTGCTTGTTCACATCCAGAGTCACTACGTGGGGGAGTGGGGTGCAACAAGTATGTCACAATTTGAAATGTCTCTGGCTGACTGTGATAGCCCTGACACATTTGTCATACCTCTCAACCTCAGATCAAGAAATCTGGAAAAAGCCATACATAAAAGTGGGACAAAGGCCCAAAAATAAGGACAATTTTTAAATATTGCTCTTATAAACTTAGAAAGATAATGGTCTTGCATTAGTATGAATTTTCTGAAGTATATGAAATCTAAAACTGAAAAGTCTGTCATTATTTTCTAATTTCAGTCTTTAATGATTTGCCACTAATTTTGCCAAAAAAACACAATTTTATGAAAATCGGGCCAAAAATGTGATGCAAAAATATAAAATAGCCACACAATACAGCTGGGAACCTGTCAAAGAAGGGACACTTTTTAAATATTAGCACCGTTAACTTGAGCAGCTGACAAAATAAAAGAATCTAAATGCATTTCTGAAATAAGAGTAATCTATAACTCTGATTATTACAGTTATTTATTAATTGTAAACCCTCCACGTTTTCTTCCAAAATTTCCATTTTGCAGTGGGATTATTAAGGGAAGAGCAACATTTTGAGCCAAAATCGGGGACAGTTGAGAGGTTTGGATATGCCTAATTCTATAATGCAATTTATTTGCATGTATCTCTCAACCTGTTAATGCAGAAAATCTGGACAAGGCCAAATATATTGGGGGAACATATAAACAGTACTAAAAATTAAAGAAAAGATACAGTAGAACAAAGCACAATATCTCTCTGCATGCACAGAAAATCAAGGGATCCTCATATATAAAACACAAGCAGCATTTTTTATGGTTAGCACTTTCAGCACCGGACAGGTGGCTTCTTCAGACCATATAGCAAACAGAGTAAAAATCAAAAACATTTTATATATACTCACAATCTCATGTGCACAAACATGCCAAATCAATTTGAAATTTAACTCCCTTTCGAAACGTCACATTACACAGGCATGTCATACGTGCACAAAACAAATCATTTAAAGTAATAGCATAAAAACATATAAAACATTTTAATTTCCATATGTATTAATCAAAACCACTCAAGCTTTGCATTAACCATGAGTTGACTAATGCAACAGTCCACTTGGAGCTTATGAAACTGTTATGCCCTTGAATGATATACACTCATTGCTAAAAATTATATCTGCATAAATTGCGCTATTGCGCATAACCCTTACCATCATCTTTTCATACACGAACCCACTTAGCACAACCCTATCTAATGTAGGGTATGTTGCATAAAATTTGTAATTAGTAAAAAATGTATTATGTAACACTCGGTAAACACTAATAACATTGTTCACATCCAGCTCTCCCTATGCGGCACCAATAAGTAGACTGAATTGTGTAATCCACATAGCAATATCATTCGCACTTATCTAGCAAGATTAATACATTAATGTCTACTACGTTATTCATGCTCGACATAAACATGTCACAAGATATTATTATAGGACCCCTTTCCATACAGTATTTCATACATATCGCATATACTCCTGCAGGGTATCAGATGACAAATATCAAATATAATTTCAATGTAATTTCAATGGTTATATTCCTCAAGATGCATAAACCATTTGCCATTCCTTATACTATAATGGCTATAAAAATTATAAAAACCATGCTGAATACTCTATTAGAGTTGTATAAAAACAGTAGATGATATATGCTCTGATGTGTTCAGTAACCTGTTTCAAATACAGAATAGCAAAGCACATATTCACATATATACATTCTTCTTCTGCAATAGGGGCGAACCCCTTCAACTTATCATATCAGAGCAACACATGCTGGACATGTATTAGTAAGTATACCTCGTTTCAACATAAATCCATAGGCACCTGCCTAAATTGATGGACCATGTTTAACCAATAATTGAAGCATTTTCTGCCACTTCAACAGTCAAATTGGGTGCACTATCACACCAACTCATCCGTGCCTCGCTAGGGTGTAAATCACTAAGCGCCTCATACATTAATAACTCATGCCAAGCGGACCATTAGAGCACTCTGTGTTATATCCATCAAAGGAACTGTACATCGAATTTTATGCAAATGCGACTAATACTCAAACTTGTAAGGCATTACCCACACACACACACACACACACACACACACACACACACACACACACACACACACACACACACACACACATACACACACACCCACTTCGGTCCATCCTGCAGCTTTTTGGCACACCTGTTTCCCGATCATACACCCTACCTGTTTTGGCCACGATCCGATCTTGTACTTGGTTGTGCACCAAATCCATCCTGCAACTCCCCAATCTCGGTCCTCCATGCTTGCATGATCTGTACCTCCCATCCTAGCCCGTGCATACTCTCTCGTGGGATGTGAGGAGACTGGAGCCTCCGCTATTGGCCCAGACTGCGGGCGATGCAGTCTGGTGACCGTCTGGTTTGTGCGGTGTCACCGCACAGATCTCTGGGTTGGAAGGGAGGAGTTTACTCCCTTCCCTATTTGGACTGCCTAACTGAGCAGTCTGGAGTGCAGGAATGCCTGAGCATGCATGCTAAGTGTTCTGGTCTGCCTAACACAGCAGCCAGGAACTTAGCATGCATGCGTGCAGTCCGAGATTTTTTTTTTTATTATTTTAAAATTTTATTCTATATTTATTTTTTTCTACGGGGACTGCGGGGCTTTATTTCACAGGTGGGAGGGCTGCAGTCCCGCAGTCCTGTAGCATGAGCCACCCCAGACTAGAGCCCAGTTTCCACATCTATAACCCAGGAGAAGATGTAGTGTTTATAGGTCTATAAACAAATGCATATATAGGAAAAATAGTACTTTGTCAGCATGGATGGCACATATGCATGCAGCATTGTGATATCTTTGTAAAATATACACACAGACACACACACACACACACATGTACATGTGTGTGCATGCACGTGCATGTGTGTGTGTGTGTGTGTGTGTGTGTGTGTGTGTGTGTGTGTGTGTGTGTGTGTGTGTGTGTGTTAATGGGTTAATGGAAATAGTTGTGCTTATTCAAAATATAATGGAGCATGGACCATAAAGGTGACAGGCAACACAGCAATGCAGCACATCCACAACTTTGTCACTGAGCATACCCAGGGGACAGAATGTGTACTACATAATGTAATGTATAACAAAAACACATGCAGCAAAAAGTAACATCTGGTACTGCATATGTATGCAAATGTGGGCAAAGAAAAATAATCCAAAATAAGATGCACTTCAGCACTTACATTTCTGTCCATCAGAAACAGCGTGTTGGGACCCACCATAGACCTGGCAATCAAAACTATATGCTGTTTCATCTCGGTCACACGATGCTGACATAGGACTTTCTTATTGTAAAACAAAAGCATTATATTGTTAATATGTAGCATTTCATGCTGCAGACAGCATGATAAGTCACATGACATGTCCTATAAAGTCTGAAGCAGTGTAGGTACATATGGAGACAGATGGAGCCATTTATGTAAACAGATACCTGTTAGCTGCAAGAATATCTACAGAGAAAAAGCATCTCAACTTGTACAGATATTACTATATTTACTTAACAAAGGGAGACAATGTCTTAAGTTACTGTGGTCCAACACACTAAACTGCACATTGAAAGACTGTCAAATATTAGAGACTGCAGGCCAGATTCATGAACGGCTAACTAACTGTGCACTAAGTGTACACATTCTGTGTTCAAGAATATTTGCAGAATTTCATCTCAGATGTCAAAAAGTTAATATAAAACTTGATAAGTGAGAGAAAGAAGAATTTCTTGATCAAGCATTAGAAAAATACTCATAAGTGAGAAAAGTGTGCTGAGCAGATGGAAAGTACTTTGAGTGGCTGATGAATGAACAGAATGAGAGAGAGAGAGAGAGAGAAGGTTGGATGATGTGAGAATAGTGAATCAGGAAGTGTAATTGATTAGCAAGGTGGAAGTAAGGACAGCTATGAAGTGGATGAAGAATGGAAAGGCTGTTGATCCAGATGACATACCAGTGGAAGCATAGAGGTGTTTAGGAGAGATGGCAGTGGGGTTTTTAACCAGATTATTTTACAAAATCTTAGAAAGTGAGATGATGCCTGAGGAGTGGAGAAAAGGTGTATCAGTACGGATTTTTAAGAATAAGGGTGATGTGCAGAGCTAGAGTAACTACAGAGGGATAACATTGATCAGACACCACATGAAGTTATGGGAAAGAGTAGTCGAAGCTAGGGTAAGAAGGGAGGTGATGATTAAAGAGCAGCAGTATGGTTTCATGCCAGGAAAGAGCACTACAGATGCAATGTTTGCTCTGAGAGTACTGATGGAGAAGTATAGAGAAGATCAGAAGGGATTGCACTATGTCTTTGTGGACTTAGAGAAAGCATATGACAGGGTGCCTAGAGAGGAGTTGTGGTATTGTATGAGGAAGTCAGGAGTGGCAAAGAAGTATGTAAGAATGGTACAGGATATGTACGAGGGTAGTGTAACAATGGTGAGGTCTATGTTAGGAGTGATGGATGCATTTAAGGTGTTGATGTGATTATATCAAGGATCAGCTCTGAGCCCTTTCTTATTTGCAATGGCAATGGTCAGGTTGACAGAAAAGCTCAAACAGGAGTCCCCATGGACTATGATGTTTGCAGATGACATTGTGATTTGTAGTGAGAGTAGGGAACAGGTTGAGAAGACCCTGGAGAGGTGGAGATATGGACTACAGAGGAGAGGAAAGGAATGAAGGTCAGCAGGACTAAGAATATATGTGTGTGAATGAGAGGGAGGACAGAGGAATGGTGAGAATGCAGGGAGTAGAGTTGGCGAAGGTGCATCAGTTTAAATACTTGGGATCAGCAGTTCAGAGTAATGGTGAGTATGGAAAAGAGGTGAAGAAGAGAGTGCCGGCAGGGTGGAGTGGGTGGAGAAGATTTTCAGGAGTGATTTTTGATAGACAGGTACCAGTAAGAGTGAAAGGGAAGGTCTACAAGATGGTAGTGTGACCAGCTATGTTATATTGGTTGGAGTTAGAGCTGGAGGTGGTAGAGTTAAAGATGTTAAGATTTGCATTGGGTGTGATGAGGATGGACTGGATTAGAAATTAGTATATTAGAGGGTCAGCTCAGATTGGATGGTTTGGAGATAAAGCCTGAGAGGAGAGATTGCGTTGGTTTGGACATGTGCTGAGGAGGAATGCTGAGTATATTGGGAGAAAGATAGTAAGGATGGAGTTGAAAGGTAAGAAGAAAAGAAGGCCTAAGATAAGGTTTATGGATGTGGTGAGAGAGTACATCCAGATGGTTGGTGTGATAGAGCAAGATGCAGAGGACAGGAAGAAATGGAAACAGATGATCCCACTGTGGTGACCTGTAATGGGAGCTGCTGAAAGAAAAAGAAGCTTTAACTATTCTAATTTTTGAATTCAGGCCTTTGTATATAGTGTGCATAGTTTGCTTTGTTTTTCCTTGTAATTGTATAATTCTACTATTACTATTGCTTATGTTGTTAATTGAATATTTTTATTTGAAAACATATTAAAAAATGTCTTTAGCAACAACAAAAAAAAAAAGAATATTCTTACCACATTTTTTGTGCTGTCTATTGACTCAGCAAGCTTTCCCCAAGTGTACACATAGTCTACACTTTGTGGTAACCTTTAAGAATGATATGGTATTTAAGGCTGCAAGAAAATCAGTAGGAAAACAAAAAGTTAGAGGAAGAAGGTGACAGTTTTACTTGTGTTGTCTATTCACTCACACAGTGTACACTTAGTCTCATAATATACAATACACCTGGAAGTAATGGTGCTGTAAAGCATACAGAAACTCAAGTGATTAACAATAAAATATTCAGATGAGCTTATGATGTGAGATTATAGACAACAAAATTACAAAAGATAACTTGGAAACATGTAAGTAACACATACATAGGAATATCGTTATGAAGAAGAATGGTGGTGAATGTACAGGTTAAAGATACTCATGGACAGTGGAATAATGAGTTAAGTAGATAATTGAAATGTGAAACTGAAAATGGTGACATCAGCAACTCTGCAAAATAGATAGTATGTGCCACTGGTCTCTACAAAGGCAAAGGTATCATTTATGTGCCACTTGAGTCCTCTGCAAAGTTACAGGTATCAAACAATTGATAGTATGTGCCACTGGAGTCCTCTAGAAAGACACAGGTGCTAAACAATAGATAGGATATGCCACAGGGGTCCTGTATTGTTTCTTTGAAAGATGTCTCCATTGAACGGCTGTTCATTGATCACTACTCATTGAATAGCCATTCAGGGAACATTACAATCATCAAACTTTTTTCCTAGGGAAAGAAGCTACTTGGCCACCAGAGCAACCGCAATATGAACTACATAATTTTACACTCACAAAGGTGGGGGGGTTTCGCACTCCACACCCCCTGCTTATATATACCAACTCTGAGATAACACTACAGTGGGGAAAAGGGCTACATCATGATACTGGCTACCTAGTTACTTTCCCAGCGAAAAACTTCAAAGTAGTGATCGTTCACTGAATTCAGCTTTCAATGTAGTCGTGATGATGAATAGGGATTTGATGGAGATGTTTTTTGAAGAAATACTATAGACCTGCCACTGGAGTACTGTGAAAAGACACAGGTGCCAAACAATAGATAATATGTGCCATTGGAGAACTCTGCAAAGACACAGATGTCAAACAATAAATAGTTACGCGCCATTGGGGTAGTGAACAGGTAACTAGGCACCACAATAGTGCATGTGTCCACTGTAAGCAGAAAAACACAAAAGTAAGGCTCCTTATAAAACATTTGAAAACATTTGCTGTGACAGACACTCACACACACAGCCATATGTGTCTATGCTCTACATAAGATATACTCACTATGGGAATATTTCAGCCATAGATAGTATCTTACAAAAATGTATCTTAGACAATGTCTTTTCTGTCCTAATATTCATTTTTCAGCCCCCTCTAGAAACACTATCTAGCAGTGAGTGCAGAAATGTAATGCTATGAGCTGTAGTCACAGTGGTACATGGTTTAATTCCGTCAGCCCTCATTTGCCTACTGTGTGACCTTGAGCAACTAACTTGAGCAGACATTGTTCCTGCGTCACCATGAAAAGCACTGTGTAGCCAGTGAGCCTACCTAGCTAACAAATGGATATTGTTTTTTTTATGATTATTATACTGTATCATTCAATGACTGTGGAACTTGTAATATTGCAAGAGGACACTGAAAATGAACATTATACACTTCTGAAATGCATACAAAAGTCTCAGCCATATTACCATGAAGAAATACAAAATCAGTAAAGTATGCCACTGCAAGCATGTTCATATGTCATAGGTAAGTCAAAGTCTCTGAATCACTTTCATTGCAACAATAAATATAAAGTATGTGGCATCTTTCATGCAGTAAGAGACATTATGAGTACAAAACACTGTAAGGGCAGGGCATGTGAGTAAATACACTGTGTTACATATGTATAACTTGCACAAAAATTGACATACCCAAGTACTATGACATCCTGCCTGTGTATGTGACATATCATATATGTTGTGCAAGCTGTAGTATGACTCTCAACAGGAAACTTAGAGATTTGCTGCACTCCACTTCAGTGAAGATTTGCATAAATAAGTGGCAATGTATGACCATCAGAAAGCCGATTCCCATATGGCTGAGACCATATGATCGACTTTTGAAATTTCGATCATGCAGAAAGGGCATCTCCGTAGAGTGCTGAATGGGAAGATTCCCTTCTTCCACACTGTAGTGCAATCTTGGAGTTGGTATATTTAAATTTTAGGGGGTGTGGGGATGCAAACCCCCATGGGGGTGCAGAGGGGGCTTACCCCCTGCTAGCAACCTGTAGGTAAGTTTTTGTTTTGTTGTTTTTTTTTTTTACATATTTGAAATTTCAAAAGTTGAATATATGGTCTTAGCCATATGGGTTTTGGCTTTCTGAAATTTTGATCATGTATAGTAGACCCCTTCTATTTGATAGGTGTATTCTTAACCTGTCCCAATGTAGTATGTAGTATCCCAATATAGATCTGAAGAAGTGCTGTGTTTGGTGTGAAAGCACTCTATATGTTTGATCAGTCTGAATACAGACTGATGTATCAATCATTAGGTTGTGTTCTCATCTATTATATTTTTTATGTTACCATTGAAATGAGCAATGTACTGTCACATTCTGTGACTGACTGGTTTTGTTTTATTTATTTGTAATTTGATAGGTGTATGCTTAACCTATCTTAATGCAGCATTGGAAATACATTGATAGGCTATATGTGAATGCATGGCATTGGTTGAAATTTGCTTTACTAGTTATTGCATTTGTCGGTTGTGTTATGTTAATTATTTTTATGACTCGTCATCTGATAGGTCGATGTGTGGCCTGTCTCAATGCAGTATGAATGGTAAGCTGATAGGTAGATCGAGCCATGTACTATATCACCATTGGTCACATATGTTAATGAGTAGTGCTTTATTCATGGAGATGTATTTTTTGCATAATTTTGATTGGTGTGTTACAACTATTTAAATTTTTTTTTGAATTAGTCTTTAAGATCTGAAGAAGCACCAAATTAGGCATGAAAGTGCTTATGTTTTCTTTTATATTTTTTGTTTTATTGGCTGTGTTTATTAAAGTTATTGTTGTTTATATCCTAGCTCTGCTTCCCTATGTTTTGTTAATTTACAAATTTACACAACACATCTACTCTCTAGTCGACTTGCAAATATAAAATTCAAATACAAACTGCCCAGACACACAATACCTTCCACCTCCTGCCTTTTGTTATGAATGCTAAAAAGCAAATACAGATTGCATGAAGTATATAAAACAGGTATAGATCACAAGCCTTAAATACATTTGATGAAATCTTAGAAGAATGTAAGATGAAAGTGCTCATCTGTTATAAAACATTGTGCCTCAATAAAATCTAAATTTAGATTTCAAGTAAATTATCTGTGTACCATTTTATTTAAAGAAAAGACTGGTTTACCTCGATCAAGTACTTAGTTAAGGAGCAATTCAAGGGCTTGACTCTTGATAAACCCTATTAAGGAATGGAGGAATAGCTCTGTCAGTTTTTTTTATCATTCAAAATGTATCATATGACATACAAATAAGGAAAGATTGTCCCAACCTAAAGAGTTTTGAAGACCACTGTACGATGTGGGGTAGGGAACCAGCAAGTAAATAAACCTAGAGGTATGCCTCTGCCTAAATTTCAAAAAGGGCATGGAGCAAGCACAGTCACACTTTTTAGAGTGCATGACTCTAACAATAACCAAGGCATTTAGAAATCCTTATAGGTATTCATTCTGTTCTTCTGTTGACTGCCTAACTCTGTCGTTTAGATGATTTACTGTTATTGCCAATAGCCCCTTCCACTTAGCCAAAAAATGTTCCCTACTGAGAATACCAAAAAGGGTTCAGGTGCCTGGGCAGTGAGACATCTCCCTGTGGTGCATTTGGTCGGAGACACATGGCTGGAGTGTAATATTCACCTGCAGAGAGGTATGGCTGTTGCACATTCCCTATTGGCAAAGAGAGGCACACATTGCATGCCAACAGCTTTATTAACCAAGTTCATGAAAGCAGAAAAAGCAATGAGTGCTGTGGTCAGTGTACAGTACATGCTTATGTAACTATGTCATGTGAGGAAATCATTCTATGTTGGTGACTTACAAACAAAGATATGGCATCTAGGTCCAAGGAAGTAGTTGTTCCACTGTATTCGGCATTCATCAGACCTGTCAATGAGTATAGTGTTCCCTTTGGTATGTACCTAACCAGGCATATCCAACAACTGGAATGTCCTCACTAAAAGAATACAGGGTATAAGTAAAGTGTCCGATGCAGACCGCCTTAAGGCTCAATCTCTGTATTTTATCTCCTACAGGCTGTTGAGGGGAGATCTATGCCTGGCATACATGGCATTGTCAGACCCCAACCTGATGGACCTCCTGCATATCCAGAAACAAACAGCACCAGAATTGCCATTCTAAAGACTTTTGCCTGTGATATAAATAGGACCTGCTGGAGAGACAGGTATGTGTTGCAGAGGCTACTCCATTTCTGGAACATGCTTCCCATGCATGTGAAGCAGAGTTCCTCCCGAACCCAATTCAAATGTGACTTGGAAAGTTGGATGGGGAACAGGAAATTCATCCCTAGCTTGGCACCTATGTCTCTAATGGACACAGATAACCTGTAAATGGTTCATCTCCAGGTTCCTGCTTGTAAATATTTCATCTCCCAAGCCTCTGCTTACACTTATCAAGAGTACCAGAACTTGTCAGAGATTTGGGATGCATGGCTAGGCTTAAAAAGGCCCTTGTGGTTGTTAGTCTAGTAAACACATATGAACCTATGAACTTAGAAAACATAACTAAGAATACAGGGGAAGAAGAAGAATATACACTGTTTAAAGATATGTCAAATTACCTCTGTGACAAGGCAGCTTGCAGGAACCTTTTGAATGGAGAACTTATTCACTAAAATATTATAGTCTGGTGTGATACAGTAACCTGTAAGAACAAAATTAGAAATAGAAAGGGACTTATACAACAAGGTGCAACAGTCTGGAAATATTACAAAGCGGAAAGCAGACATCTTACTCCAGCCTGAAAATGTTGCAAAGCAGGCAGTTAATGTAACTGGCAGAATAGAAAAGACGTAATCACTCATTGAAAGAGTATATTCCGAAGGGGTGAAATTATGAAGAATGAAAAAAGTCCCACAAGCAGAATTCTAAACTTTCTGTCAAATTAAAACAGAAAGTATCAAAAATGAAGAGTTCCAAGCAGTGGGCACTTTTTTTTCATTTTTTCAATTTGTTGGTCTCCTCAGACCTCATTATTACTAGTCTGACCCCCAGTGCCCTTCATGCAGGCCAGGTCTGCAAGCTACTCTGCTAATTCCTTGACTTACTCTAGATTTTTTTGGGGAGGTCATGGATCCAAACAATGCCCAGGGGGGCTCATCTCATCTCTGTTTCCACATGGGGGATATTTTGTTTATTCCTTACCCACTCCATTTTACCCCCATGCTCATTTATTACAACCAAGGGGAATTCCCCTCTTTGGAATCTGCCTCTCCTTAGGGAGCATATCATTGAGCATAATCCCACCCAAGATGAACATTCCCATCCCTTTCCTGTTGCTCTGTCAGTCACCCAAACCACTAATCGAACATATGTCATGTCTTTATCCCTGTACACCAGCAGAACAGCTAAAGCAGTAGGTGGCATTGAGAATGAGAAATGTAATAATAATAAGGATTTTTCTAGGACAGTTAAAGAGATACAAACAGACAGACCAAAAAATAGGGCCTGGCAGAGTTCTAAACCCAGTTCTGTAATTATAAAACAGGAATCACAAACAAAAAGAATCTAGAAAAATTGCATTAATAAGTAAAGAAAAAGTAAAATTGAAGACAAAATACATTTTTTCTGAGTGGAAAATAAACCAGAGAATAAAATGATAGCAAGATACTGCTGGTCATTCACAATGAAACAGAGGGAGAACAATGTAACACAGAGAAGACAAAAAGGAGAAGGTGGTCTACACTAAGGGACAAAATACCTTGAACAGACCACTAATGAAATTGCTGTTGAGATGAAATACAAGAAATCAAAGTGAAAGAAACAGGGTTCTATGCATCAGGTTCAACAAGAAAAATTAAATAAGGCAGAGATAGGATTCATCAGTAAAGAAAAATAGCAAATGTTGACTTTCTGGGAGAAGAGTTAGTTACTAAAACTCCAAAGTCTCTATTAGTAAAGGGGGAGGCATTGCCTTCTACATCATGATATGCTGAATTTGAGGAAATCTCACAGTTATCTGAGCTTTGTGTCAGCTGGAAAATTTTAAGAAGGCAAAGTGGAAGGATAATTTGAGCAAAGTACGAGAAACTTTGTGTCACAATATGATATGGTGCACAGAGTAAATAAACTTGCAGAGACCACAGCTGGGTTTTAAATAGGCTTACATGTATTGAGCAAAGCACAGGAAAGGGGAAATAACTTATGTAGAAAGGATAACATATTCCCCAGAGGACCAAGTCAGAATCAGAATAATTGGCTGGATGATCAGATGACCAAGGAATCAAAAATGAGTAATACCCCTATGCAATGTAGTGGATCAAAGCTTGCAATTCTGAAATGACAAGACGTGTGACATAAAATCAATAGTAGTCCACAGTGTACCTTAATTAAAGCAAGACATTCAAAGAAAATTATTTGCCATAAAGAGTATTAACATCTTGGAGACTATGGCTGCATCAGTTGTGCCTTGTTGCATCTGTGGGGTCAAACAAGAAAGTGCCAAAGCTGAAGGCTATGATACTTGTATCTTATTAGATAGTCATCTCATTTCTCCCACTAATGGCAGGGCCTTTGCTAAAACTGTTTTAACACCCAAACTGGAATATGGCCTTCCATTTCTCATTATCCATTCTACCTGCAATAATCACAGAATACAGACTGCTGAGAATAAAATCTGCAGATTCATTCTATTAGCAGACTTGCAGATACACCATTGCAATTTTCTAAAAATTCCAGTTGACTTTCAGTGCATAGGGCTATTCTTCTTTCAAGTACTGCAATTTACAAGTTTCTAAAACAAGTTTACTGCCCCCCATTTAAGAGTGAAAGTATCTTTACAAGACAACCCTTATATACTCTGAGGTAATCAGGGCAACCATTTCTCTCTGGTAACTCCTTCATTTAAAACTGATAGAGGTGAGAAAGCCTTATCTAGACCAGGACCTAATACCTGGAACCACTTGCCTACTGACTTCAAAAATCTTGAAACTGTTAAAAGCCTCACAGATGCAGTTAAAGAGCATCTTTTTTAGTGAATCTATCTGCAAATGCTAACATGACAGTGGTTAAGTAACTTACCATCCCATATCATGAATAACAGAATAAATTTAAAAAACTTTTCTCAGCCATAATATGGCATCATATACACATATGTATATTTGCACTGTATTGTATACATATCATAGCTTGCATTTTGTATATATTTTTTCATTTTCTCTCAGTGCACTTCTTTTAATCTTCCACTATCTGCATCTAATCTTACCATTAGGTTCTGAATTATGCCGTGTCTATAATATTGCTAAATAGAAAGTCCATGATGTATTTCCTGCTCATTGTGTACTGGTCATGGCTAAAAAGGGTCAATAGACCACTCCACTTACCCTGTGAATGAATAGTACATAAATAAATAAGCATGCATACACACAGCCATCTATGTACTTTTGTTCTTTTTCTATTTTTATATATACACACATGCTGTGGTAGCGTTGTCGCCTCAAAGTAAGACACTGTCTGGTTCGATTCTCAGCTAGAGCGTCTTCTGCGTGGAGACATGCGTGAATGGGCGTACCTTCGTTGAAGGTTGTGCGTCAGGGCTGGTAACTTGGCATGTAAAAATCAACTACCAATCATTAGCGGACCAGAGTTCCGCTGTGGCGGCCCCTAACCGGGAAAAGCCAAAAGACACAACAACAACAACAACAACACACACATACATACATGCATACAAATATTTGGGCCTTTGTTTACCCATCAAAGGGCATGTTCATTGAACATCCATTCACTGAACTGTAATCAGCGAAGCTTCCTTTAATTGAAAGGTCACATCATTGTAAATTACATTGAATAATGATAGTAGTACTTACTTATCGGTAACTTAGGTATAAGGAAACCTGCCCTTCCCCCACTGTAGTGCGATCTCAGAGTTGGAGACTTGGTATATATAATTAGCAGAGGGGGCTGTACTCCCAACTAATTATATATACCAAATCTGAAATCACAGTACAGTGGAGAAAGGGCAGGTTTCCTTATACCTAAGTTACTGATAAGTAAGTACTACTACATCCTGCTTCCTGTATGTTGGCCAACTGCCATTGCTCGATGTAAATCTTTACGATCATATGGCCTTTCAATTAAAGGAAGTTTTGCTGATTAGAGTTTGATGAACAGCCATTCAATGGGTAAACATAGACCCAAATATTTTATTAATGCCATTCTAGCCTGCCAATATACCAAAATAGCAGTTCCCATAATAAGTGGCAAGGCTGTTCTTAAAGATAGCTAAACTACTGATCACTTTAATGTAATTTGGTAGTCTAGTCCATGCATCAGCTGCTGTCCAATTAGTACACTTCCCTTTCTATAAAATCTTCTACATAGGTTATCTGATGATTCTCTACTACTTTTTGATAATCACAACCATTCCAAGAGGTAGTTGTCTCTAAATGGCCTATATACCTAATAAGAGCTCCTCTTAAATATATGTAAGAGACACTGTGCGAATTCTAGTATTTTAGTCTTTCATAATAACTTACATTTTCACATCCGTGGATGGCCTTGGTATATTTCTGTTGTATTCTTTCCAGTGTAGTCTAATGTAACTAACAAACAATGGGTTCATCATTTCTGATTTATTAGAGTTTATAAATCTTTTTATGCAACCTATAGTCTATCATTAACCACTTGGCTGATATGATTAGAAAAACTCAAAGCTGGATCAACCCATATTCCCAGGTCCTTAAATGAATCTACAGTTTCAATCACTGTGCACTGTATTAAATATTCGCCTTTCAGTTTATGCCTCCCAAATCTTGTATGCTTTCTTTTTGATGTATTTATCAGCATATTATTCTCCTGTGCCCAGATGGTCAATTTAGTCAAGTTCTTTTGCAGACATGCCCTATGTGTAACATGTAATCAGTTTACCCAATTTCAAGTAATCTCTATACAGACTGTAGAATACCCCAGAAGAAAAAGATCTGAAAGATACATTCTAAACAAGTATGGGCTTAGGGCAGAGCCCTGTGGGACACCCTGACTGTAACCACAAATGTGACCTGCCCAATTGCTGTTCGATACTTGCCATTACCTGTTTGTAAGCCATGCAGCTATCAATCAATACCTAGTTGTTCAAATTTACTGATCAGTGTTTTGTGTATGACCTGTCGAATGCTGAAGGTAAATCTATATAAATTACATCACATACAATTTTTCATTCATAGCTATTACTGTATTATAATAGAACATCATGCTACAGGTGCTAATAGATCTATTATCAACATTTGTATGCTGATATATAGTTTCAAATCCCAGCCTTTCCAGTTCTGCCAATAACTTACCTTCTCCATTATTTTTCCACAACATGAAAGTAAACTTTAGGGTCCATATGACTCCAGGTTCTTCTTACTCCCATTTCCATTAAAGACAAGTTTAACAAGTGCACATCTCCAATCTTGAAGAATCTCACCATATTTATACAACCTATTAAATAATAGATATGATGGTACTGTAAGTTCTTGCTGAAGTTTTCTCAGGTCAGTATTACTAGTTCTGTCTCCTCCCTGTGCTTTGTTTGGATCCAGTTTACATAGTTATTTTTCAATATAATCTAATTTGATTTTAGTATCTGAGGTTACCCGGATGTCACTAGGACAATTTATCACCTCCTTTGTGCTTTGCATAAGATTTTAAAACTATATCAATAGTTTGCTGTGTTTGAGAATAATTTTAAAATCTACGCACAGTTTATCAATTTGTATTTCTTTACTCCTTCTACATCTTGTGTACCTAAATTGGTTTTCTGTTATACTCAATATCTTTATATAAATTTTCTTCAACTTTTTTTTTTTTATCTTGTCTTACACTATGTTTAATATGTCTGTCCAACTTGTTTATTTCAGCCTTCAAGGTTGCGATTTAACCACTTCTCCATTTCTTATATTTTTTTCTCAACCCTTAATCAAGTATCTTTATCTTATGGAAATATATCCTCCTGATGTTGTGTGCCTAGATCTTGATGTTAATTGTTTTGTTCAAACCATCTTTCTTTTAAAACAGTTCACATTCCTTCTGCAGTTTTTTCCACTGGATGCATCACTCCATTTAGTTTTACATAGGGACTGCTTTGCCTTCATATAATCTGCTAATGTTGTTGAATCAATATTATTCCAGTCTGTTTCTGGTAAATTCAGGTCCCCATCCACTATTACTCTTCCCCCCTATATTTCATGCAAAAATGTATGCATTCCTCTAGGTCATCAGTACTTGACTCTGGTGGTCTTTACACTCCAACAATTGTTTTATGTTCCAGGGTTGTCTTTATTGTCACAGTTACACAGTCTGCAGTATTGGTGTTACCACTGAACATGTAATAATCACAGGCCTCATAACTATCTTTAATCTCTATCATAATACCTCCACCTAACTTTTTGTTAGATACTGGCTACAGTTAAAACACTTATACCCTGACAGAACTGGTTTCAAGATTGTTCTTTAACCATATTTCACAAACAATAACTGTTATAACTTGATATTACTTGTGAACCTCTGCTATCTCTGTAAAAAACAAAAACAAAAAAAAAAATCTTGCTTTTTTCCCCACTTTTCTGAGAGTTAAAAAAGTTCAGTTACAGGCTTGCTGTTCCTGAACTGTTTGAAAGTTTCTGTGAGGCCATTTTTGCTTGGGCTGAAGGAGGGTCTCTGTGTTGATCAGTGGCAGTGAATAACATTGAGCAGCTTCCCTGTCCCCCGTAGAGGTGGTTACTGACTTGAAACTGTAGTTTTATTGTCCGTTTTGGGTCTATTCCTGCTTCTTTCCAGCCCCTGCTATCAAGCACGCTTTAACGTGCTTTAGCGCGATTTAGCCCGGAGTTGCCATTAGAGCAGCATCGGGCAGCGCCGGTTAAACAAGGTTAAACTCTTTCTGGCTTCAGAAAGTCTGTTCTTCAATTTTTCCCTTAGAACTGCTCTGTTAGGAACCTAAACAGTTTACACCTTCACTAAAAAGTGCAGCACTTGTTCCAAATAGCTTTTTCTTCTCAAAAAGCTCAGCACTTGTCTTATAAGCATATCCCTTGTCTTATAAGCATTCTCTTTGCAGGTCAAGCACTCCTATATTATACAAATCTCTCACTAGCAAAACCCCCCAGGAGTGCCCACTTCCCTGCTAAGCCCACTACTTTTCTGTCTCATACCAACTCATAATTCTTTCTAGCATGTCGAAGGGTCAGATGGTGGCATCCTCTCCTGCCCAGTGGGTGAATCTGGGAATTCTGAGACAATGTTACAATTGCCTCATGTACACGGACAACCCTCTCCTCCTCCCACGTAACATTAACACTTGTGAGAGATGCAGCTATTTAGCCAGACTGGAGGCTGAGCTCTCTCAACTCAGGACTGGCAAGACCAGGCAGGAGGAGAAGGCAACTACACACACCACAATACCAGTCTCACATAACTCAACCACACCACTGAATTAAACACATAAACACACTAAGACATACTCGGAGGCTCTGAGTAAAAATTTACCTAAACAGCAGAGGCCTCCAAAGCAGACACCCAAGCAACTGCAAACTCAATACACCACACAAACAACACATAAACAACAAAATCAGTGTGCAAAGCAGTCACTGCCCTTAAGGCCAAATACAACACCAAACATACTTGTCATAGGTGACTCCATAGTCAGACACACTGACGTCCCGCTCACCAGACTGAGTAAGGAGAAGGTCACAGTAAGCTGCCTGTCGGGCGCTAGAATCCGCCACATAATGCAAGCACTCAGGTCTCTCAACAGCAGGTACAAGTACGACTCAGTCATTGTCCACGCTGGTGTCAACGACCTGAGACGTACCTCCTTGGACTACATGAAAAGAGACATTGAGGAGCTCTCTGATTATGTAGCCCAGGCAGCTATGACCCTGACCTTGAGCAGTATCCTACCTTCACCTAGAATGATGCCACAATACAGTGATAAGATGATCAGCTTTAATAATTGGCTTAAATTCTGGTGTCATTCAAAGGGGATCCAATGTCTGTCTGGCTGGGATGACATGCTGGACAAGCCACGCTGCTTCGCAAGGGACGGCTTGCACCTGTCACCCCTAGGCTTCCGGATATTGGCAAAGGCTCTTGTCACCCCCATAGTGCCTTTTTTAGGCAAGGCTCAAATTCTAAACCTACCACCCTAGAACACAAAAAAGTAAAAAAACTAAGGGTAATGCTGCTCAATGCCAGAAGTCTCAATCTCAAGATGCACACACTCGAGGCCCTTCTCAGTATGGAGAACATCAATGTCTGTGCTGTGACAGAAACCTGGTTCAAGGCTCTTGAGAGCACCCCAGCACTATCAGGTTTCACCTCATATCATGCGTTCCGGCCCCAAAATCCGGACAACACCAAGAAAGGAGGGGGGGGTGTCCATATTCATAAAGGACACCCACACCTCAAGGTTGGTGGCAACGCACGATGCATCGGAGACCATCCAGGTGCAATTAACCATAGGCAAGACTGCTCTGCAATTTGTAGCATGTTACAGGCCACCCTCTCAAACTCAGGAACCTCACATAGCCTTCCTGAAAACATTGGAGGGGATAAATGTATCTCCAAACACCATCATACTAGGTGACTTCAACTACCCTAATATAGACTGGGAACACTACTCAAGCCCAAACACTCTAGCCCAAAGGTTCCTGGAGTTCATAAACTCAAATGCCATGGAACAACTAGTCACCATCCCCACAAGAGGAGAAAACATACTTGATCTCATCATCATGAACATGCGATCACAATGTTCAACACCAGAAGTATACCCCTCACTGGTGAGATCAGATCATAAACTAATCTCGCTGGAGGTCCTCATCCCACCCCCACCTGAAATAAAAAAGACCACAGTGAAAAACTTCTCAAAAGCCGACTTCACACTTCTAAAAACTAGTGTGATCTCCTTTAAGGCCCCTGAGCCAGTGGTAAACATTACTCAAACCGCTGAATCACTTACAAATGCCTTCTACCAGCACCTACAGGACTGCATGGATCAGGCAATCCCAAACAAAACTAAGACTCTTTGTACGAAAGGCAAGCGTCCAGTCTGGTGGACCCCAGCCATAAACAAGCTCTACAACAAAAGGAGGAAGCTACTACAAGATAGAGCAAAATCCTTGAAAGGTAAGACACCTTTGATCATTATAAGTAAAAAACTAAGAGCTCTCATAAAATCATCCAAGGCAAATTTTGAGAGAAAAATCGCCAAGGACTCAAAAGACAATCATAAGGCCTTCTTTAGCTATGTTAGAAACCTAGGAGGAAACTCCCAGATATGCTCAGAATTAGTTCAAAATGATGTGAAGATTACTGAACCTACACACATTGCCAACATACTGGCTGACAGGTTCAGTGCAAACTTCTCCCCCCTCCCCCCCAAAAAAAGAGATATCTATACCAGAGGATTGTAGCCCCCCAAACATCTCCAACGCCCAGGTGAGAACTGCTCTCCCCAAGGCAAAAAACACAGCATCCATGGGACCGGATGGTGTCCCCGGCTGTGTGCTCCATGAACTCAATGAGGAATTAAACCCGCAGTTAGGACAGCTGTTTAATCTTAGCCTCACCTCAGGATACATACCCAAGGAGTGGCGCACGCGACTGTGGTCCCACTTCACAAGGGCGGTGCCTCCACCGACCCTGGAAATTACCGTCCCATTAGCTTGACAAGCCTTATCTGCAAAGCCATGGAGAGGATCATAATGGAACTCATAAATAAAGACATAGGGAACTTGCAGACTTTGGATCCAACCCAGTTTGGCTTTGTCAAAGGCAGATCATGCCTTTTAAACTTGGTTGACTTTTTCGAGACAGTCACCAAGGCCATTGATGAGGGAAAGGCAGTCCATACAGCCTACCTCGACCTGGCAAAGGCCTTCGACACAATACCACACTCGGGTATCATCAAAAAACTCATCAGCTTGAATGTAAACCCATACATCACAAGATGGGTTGCAAACTGGCTAAGTGACAGAACCCACAGGGTCAGAGTTGCTGGAGCCATGTCAGACTCAAAGCCCGTCACAAGTGGTGTCCCACAAGGCTCAGTCCTGGGTCCACTCTTGTTCGGCATCTACTTTTCTGAAGTACAAGCAAACACAGGAGGGTTATGGCTGACAAAGTTTGCAGATGACTGCAAACTGGGCGCCATAGTCGAAAACACATCTGACACAGATATCCTTCAGAAGGGCCTCACAGAAACGGATAACTGGTGCCAGAGCCATGGCCTAAAGTTAAACGCCAAGAAATGCATAGTCATACCCTTCGGGAAAAACAAGGTTACCCCTAGCTACCATATAGGTGGCAATCCACTGAGCACAGAAGAAGTCATCAGGGATCTGGGGACCCAGGTTGACAGTAGCCTTCGCTTGACACTCATGTTGCTAAAGTAGTTAGGAAAACCTTCTACATTGCCCACCTGATCATGAAGGGATTCACATCTAGATCAAGGGAGGTCATCATCCCCCTGTACTCATCACTCATTAGACCTATGATTGAGTACAATGCCCCATTCGGAATGTATCTGACCCGACACCTGCAGCAGCTGGAAAGGCCCCAAAAGTTCCTCACCAAAAGGATAAAGGGTCTCAAAAATATGTCTTATGTTGCCCGACTGAAAGAACTCCAGCTCTATTCAGTCTCATACCGCATGCTCAGAGGTGACCTGTGCCTGACATATAAGGCCATGTCAAACCCAGATTTGATGAATATGCTTCACCTCAAAAAATCTAGATCCCTCAGAACCACAAGGGCGGGAGACTTAAACCTTGACACGGTTATTAATAGAACGTGCTGGAGGGACAGATTCATCACCCAGAGACTCCCTATGCTGTGGAATAAAATCCCGGTACATGTGAGGCAAAGCACCTGGCTGGCCTTGTTCAAGAGGAATCTTGACCAATGGATGGGAGATCGCAGATATACCCCAGGGATTACTTCAGTGTCACTGCTTGACAGAGGCACAGCAAAATAATAGGCATAGTTTTATTCAAACTAAAGGGGTGGCGAAAGCCACATAACTATGGGCTAGGCTTATAAATGCCCTTGGGCAGATAGCCTAGTATGAACCTATGAACCTATGAACCTATGAACACCATCAGTCTTGAGAGAACTAATAAATTTTCCAGTATAAAAATTGTATTATTAAAGCTCCTAGCATTAATAGCCATCATAGATGCAGCAAATGTTGCCATCTGTGAACTGTTAAGCCTTCAACCTGGCAAAACTCCTCCTGCCTTGTTTTTTTTTCAAATATAATTAAATATCTTCAGCAAAGTTTCTCTTCCCTGATCTTGACAAGTGCACTCCAGTCTGTATGTACACGTGTGCAAAGTTAGGCTCAGACACTCTACACATTTTCATTTTTTAAAACAGGACATTTTTTCATGTAGGTATTTACACAAAAAAATCTTTTAATTCACGGTGACCTGGCTGTCCTTTTTATATGTGATTTGTGAAAAATATGTCCTAATACTTGTACAAGTTATGCTGACTAAGAGGGCTGTAAGTTCCTACTAACAGTCAGAGAGTCCTTGTGGATGAGATCATTTGTACTGACACGAACAAAAACAGATTCACACTTCCTTAAATTAAAATGTTCTATGGCCAATCTCACATCCTCTGTTTTAGCTCCTGGCAATTATTCAATGTTCATTATCTTCTCTGCAAATGTAAGTATCAGTTCCTCTAATAATTTAATCTCCAATTATAAGAATATCTTTTCTGAGTAGATCTGAAGAATCTAATTCAATAATATCTGCAGTATCACTTGTTACAAAGGAATGGTCTTCATTATCATTAGTCTTATTAATCCCACTGCTTGTATCACTTATTACAGTTGGTTTTAGTAATCCCACTGCTTGCATCACTTATTACAGTTGCAAGCATACAGCTTTCATCCAACTGGCTTTACACATCCACAGATTGAGCCATGTTGTTGATGTCTTTCCTTCTCTTCTTTTTTCTTACAATAATGTTCTTCAGTCCTTCCACATTCAGTTTTGATTTCTTCGTCTTCCCCTGCCCCTTGCCTCTTTTTTCAAATGTCTCTTTTGGAAAAATGATGCCTTTTTCTGTAGATTGAAAGTTTTCTGATAGAAAAATATTATTATTCCTTGTAATCTGTGACATAACACAGCAGTGTCCTTTCTAGTATGCATTCTCTTTGCTTTACAGTCATTTGTCAGCTTCTCTTTCTTCCTTGTTGTTTGTGTGATCTTTGTCCTTTCTTTCTTTTTTTATTGTCTTCTATATAGTCTGAATTCTTAGATTGCTGCAAATGTTTATCCAAAATTCCATAGTTGTCAGTGGTAATATCGTGTTCTACAGGAGTTGAATGATTTTTACAGACAATAGACACTTCCTTTCTTAAATTTGTCCTATTTGTTCTATACCTAATATTATTTATCTCATCAATCCAGTCATTAATTTATGTAGCGACAATTCTCCAAGCTGTGCCAATTGCACAAGTGCAATCATCTTCAATCAATAAGTTTAGATTTAGTGTTAATAATGGTAAGCAAATTATACAGCTTTAGACATGAGGAAAACAGATCACCTTTAAAAATACATAGCATTTAGTACATTGCACAAGACACTTGTGCTTTAGCAAATCATTAAAGGCATATACTCATTTAAGGAATTCATATTCAGCTGCAAATTAGTAAACAAATGTAAAAGAAAAGAATAATCAAAATCAGTTACAACAAAATTCAAAGAGAAATAAACTTTTATGAGAAAAATCACACAAACAATATACAACTAC